>NC_133774.1:29325029-29327781 GCF_003597395.2 Chelonoidis abingdonii
TTTCGGGATCCCACTGTGGACGCGCTAAACCGATTTTATTAGATCTGTTTTGTAATATCGGTTTAAGCTAATTCGAAATAATCGTGCAGTGTAGACGTACTAAGATTCCCAGACTTTCCCAGTTCAGCTACTCTTTAGTACCATGTATGTCCAATCAGGTTGGGTTTTTTGTGTGTGTGGTCTTGGTTAGATCTATGGATGCATGCTTTCCAGAAACAGACTAACAAAAACAAGCCAGAGGTGATTATATTACATGCAAATATAAATAGCAACTACATCACCTAGTAGGGACATCATAGGGAGTTAGTTTCCACATCAGCTCAGCTGCACCCTGTTTGCAAAGTACTCTGAACAACCTCCCTGCAGCTTTGCTTGTTTTGAGCACAGCTAGACATAATGATGTTAATGACTGAAACCTGAGGCAAATTTTTCTCAAACAGAACACCTAGTTAAGATATCTTCTTTGTATTGCTGTTGATATTCTGTCTGGGTCAATGATCGCACATGTTTTATAGCTTGATTACCTGCAGGTTTCAACTCATTCTGAAGCTTAAGACCAAAAATGTTAATTAAACTAATAAAAGACATACTCTTTATTTCACAATTTTTTTTTCTTTCATATTTAGGACACCACAAACCTGCCCTCAATGTTGATCTCAATTTAGGGGCAGATTCTGAGACTTTAGCTCCTCTTAAGTAGCACCTGAGCCTGTCCGTGGATACCAGTGGTTTCAACATAAGTAGGAGTATCAGACTCTGTCTCTAAGTGAATTGAGTGACTTTACCGTTGTCATGGTATCAAATATTTTCCCAAAATATTGTGTATATATATGGATAAAAAGTGAATCCAAGCCATACAACTCAAATAACAGATTTGTTTCTTGTCATTATAGAAATGGGGCTAACTATTAAAATTGGATCTGGGTTCTGTTTCTGAACCTCTCCCATCTCCTGAGAAAAGGTTTGGATTCATGGTTTTGTCCCATCTCTGATACATCTGGTATACAGAAGTAAAAAGGGCACGAATGTTAAATTAATCCTACCAGCTACCCCATGAGTTCAGTAATTTCCAAAAAGTGTGAGTTACAAAAGGAAATATTCAATAGTGGAAAACATGAAGATCACTAATGCTTCGGAAAGTCACTTCTCTCTTTGAATCCCTTCATTGGCTCCTCCTCTACTCACCACATAAAACATAAGCTACTAGTCTTCTCTTCCTTTTATGGCCTAGCCCCACCCTGCCTATCTTGTCTCATTTGCTATCAAGATATTGACTCCCACCCCCGATCACCTCATGCCAACCTCCAGCTCCCATTTATTAAATTATCAGACAAGCATCTTTTTCCCTGTGCTGCTGCTCACGCTTCATAGCAGCAACCTGTAAACATCTGTGAAGCTACCACTTTATCCTCCTCCTCCTAACCCCTTTTTAAAAACTCTCCTTAGCCATGATGCCTAAAAAAAGCTTGACAATGGTTAGGCTCCCAGTGTGCTGAGATCACTGCCTATCCTGCTGACCAATATTGTTGTCGGAGTCAGGGCCGGCTCTAGCAATTTCGCCATCCCAAGCATGGTGGCACGTCGCGGGGGGGGGGCTCTGCCGCTCACCGGTCCCACGGCTCCGGTGGACCTCCCGCAGGCGTTTCTGCAGATGGTCAGCTGGTCCCGCGGGTCCGGTGGAACTGCCGCAGGCGTGTCTGCGGGAGGTCCACTGGAGCCGCAGGACCAGGGGACCGTCCGCGGAAACACCTGTGGCAGGTCCACCAGGGCCGCCTGCCACCCTCTCAGCAACCGGCAGAGCGCCCCCTGCGGCATGCCGCCCCAAGCACGCATTTGGTGTGCTGTGGCCTGGAGCCGGCTCTGGTCTTAGTTTTCTATTTATCCCCCCCATCCATCTGTCTGTTTCCATCTGTTGTCTCTTGCCTTAGATTGTCAGGTCTTTGAGGCAGGGGCTGACATTTATATTTTGTGCTTGTACTGCACCTAGCACAACAGGATCCTGGTCCATGACTAGGGCACCTGGGCAGTATGGTAATACTAGCAAAAATACTAATCATTAAATAGTAATATGTAGTTTGGCAATACTTCCAGAAGCGCAGTCACCATCAATTTTTAAATTGATACCAATTAATGATTAGTCACAGTCAAACTCTGTTAGCTACCTGCACAGCCTGCTGCCAAAAACCCTGGGAATAACAGTCCTGTTTCTATATTGTCCAAAATTGTACACAATTATTGTACATGCTACATGAGTGGTTCTGTTAAATCCACATGCACTGATGTGCAGTTAGTGACCCCTTCATAGAGACCATTTTAATACTTACAGGAAACATTCCTGTCACTCCAGGAAGCTCATTCATGTGCTGTTTCTTCTTTTTATTTTCCCCCTTCCTGTTTAAAAAAAAAAAGTAAATTAAATACACCCCATCCCCATAGTAATGCAGCACACATATCCCTAGTAGGACAAAAATAAGTTGGACAATGCACAAGTTAAGTTTTTGTGAGGAATATTGTCTTGGCCAGGTTTCTCATGTCATATGTGGTCGTTTCTTTTTCATATTTATTTTGTTTAAAGTACATAAAATAAAAACTTTAATACTGGTTGTTATCCAGTAAATTATATAAAACATGAGGCCAGAACCAAAGCTGGTATAAAATGGAATAACCCCATTGAAGTCATGAGGCTGATAGCTCTACAACTTTAACATTGCAGAAGTCTAAGATAAGAACAAGGGGACATGCAAAAGTTAAG
>NC_133774.1:29329690-29333924 GCF_003597395.2 Chelonoidis abingdonii
CAAGTTAAGTTTTTGTGAGGAATATTGTCTTGGCCAGGTTTCTCATGTCATATGTGGTCGTTTCTTTTTCATATTTATTTTGTTTAAAGTACATAAAATAAAAACTTTAATACTGGTTGTTATCCAGTAAATTATATAAAACATGAGGCCAGAACCAAAGCTGGTATAAAATGGAATAACCCCATTGAAGTCATGAGGCTGATAGCTCTACAACTTTAACATTGCAGAAGTCTAAGATAAGAACAAGGGGACATGCAAAAGTTAAGGTTCCTATGGCAAGTCAACACAGCCAGTCTATACATCTTGTGGATGAGGTCCTCAATTGGTGTATTGTGGTCCTGATCCCTGAGTGTGACCTCTACTTCATCATAATATAAATGATTATATATTATTGTATTTTTTCTATGTAATAAAAGGTGCTCATCTGTCAGTATGAAATATACTATTTCATTATTTACTTTGCAATATTTTTCCTATATGATTATTGTGCAAGTATATATATTGGCAAGAGTAAGCATTTTTAATATTTTGGTATCTTTAAATAAATAAATATAAATTAAATAATTGGAGATATACCTATTTCCTAGAACTGGAAGGGACCTTAAAAGGCCATTGAATCCAGCCCCCTGCCTTCACTAGCAGGACCAAATACTGATTTTTGCCCCAGATGGTCTCTCTGGAGGATTGAACTCACAACCCTGGGTTTAGCAAGCCAAGGCTGAAACCACTGAGCTATCATTTCTGAGGAGGTTTGGGTTTTCAAAGCACAAATAAAAAGCTCCACCCTTTGTTATATACACACTGATGTAAAGCTAAATATGTTTTCATAATAATGCCAAATTAATGTTCCAATGTGCATTAAATATTGATTTTAAAACATTTCTCTAATAATTTAAAGTATTGCTTACTTTATTGGAAGGACTGAAAAGAAACTGGGGAAAGAAAAAGGTCCAAGAAGGGAAAAAAGAAGAAATATGTTCAATGGTTTTTCTGTACTGTTTTTCTCATGGGTAGATTCTGATCTCATTTACAGCAATTTCACTGAAGTCAATGGGCCAGGGGCAGCAACACAGATTAACACCACCTGAAGATCTGGCAACGGATTTACTCCAGGTTTATATCACTGCCACTGAGATCAGAATCTGTCCCTCTGTGCTATTATAATAATTCTAACGTTTATAGCACTGCAAAGATCAGCCAAAGAAATCATACATTTGGTATTTCTCTCATGCAGGAGTAAGGGCACATAGACATGAGGGGATGGGTTGGCTCAAATGGGTGATGTAGCTGTCTCCTTGTAAAACCCTTTAGCACTTTCTGGATTCAAACAGTCGGATTGCACCTGGTTTATATAAAATCCATCACTGTTTATTAAAAGGAAATTAGCTCAGTTCCAAGCCTCAGAGACACATTTGTCTCTGAACATATTACTGGAGTGAGGTATACATTTTGTTTAATCTTAAATGTGTCCACTAATTCCCAAAATAACAGGACCCTTAACAATATGCTGCCAAAGTAACACACACACTAGATGGCAACGCCTAAGTTAGAGTAGGAAGGTGAATGCAAATAATAATTGTCCGAAGAAAGATAATTTTTTAAAAAGTGATTAAACAATGAAACAATACCTTATTTTCAAAGAGCTGAGCACCTGCACCTCCCATGAACTTTAAGGAAACTTATGGGAGCTTCACCTCTGAAAATTAGGCCAATGTCAAACAGTTTATTATTTTGAAAAAAGGGAATCATTAGTCTTTTTGGCAAAAACAACAAGGAGTCCCTGTGGCACCTTAGAGACTAACAAATTTATTTGGGCATGAGCTTTCCTGGGCTAGAACCCACTTCATCAGATGCATGGAGTGGAAAATACAGGAGCAGGTATAAATACATGAACAGATGAGAGTTGCCTTACCAAGTGTGAGGTCAGTCTAATCTAATGAGATAATTTCATTGACAGCAGGATACCAAGGAAGGAAAAATAACTTTTGAAGTGGTAATGAAAGCGGCCCATTTCAGACAGTTGAAAAGAAGGTGTGAGTAACAGTAGGGAGAAATTAGTATTGGGTTTTGTAATGACCCAACCATTCCCAGTCTTTATTCAGGCCTAATCTGATGGTGTCCAGTTTTCAAATTAATTCCAGTTCTGCAATTTCATGTTGGAGTCTGTTTTTGAAGTTTTTTGTTGAGGAATTGCCAATTTTAGGTCTGTTATTGAGTGATCAGGGAGACTGAAGTGTTCTCTGACTGATTTTTTTAATGTTATGATTCTTGATGTCAGATTTGTGTCCATTTATTGGTAGATGTGCAGGTGAACGAGCCCCTGATGGTGTGGCTGATGTGGTTTTCCTGCAGCGCTGGCTGTACACCTGGTCTGCTACGGGTGTAGCGAATCCAGCGCTGCTGATGCAGCACTGGCTCATCAGGTGTGGACACTCACCAGCACTGTTATTGGCCTCCAGGGTATTAGAAGGTATCCCACAATCCTGTATACAACAAACCGGAGGTACTCCCGGAGCTACTTATCTAAAAAACAAACCAGCTGCTCTTTGCTGCAGCGAGCGAGCCGAGGCGAGGCTTTGGAATGTTCACAGCTGTTTGCCTGAGGAGACAAACAGCACGGCGGGCGGGGAGGAGGGAAGGGAGTCCGTCGGAGAAGCTGCTTATCTGGTCTGAAGCCTTTTTACATTTAAGAGTGATTGAGAGAGGGGTGGGGGAATGGCCAGAATTTGCAGGCAGGGAGCTGTCACACAGGCCTGGTCTACACTACGCGTTTAAATCGATTAATGGCCGTTAAATCGACTTAACGCTGTACCCGTCCACACTACAACGCCCTTTACATCGATATAAAGGGCTTTTTAAATCGATTTCTGTACTCCACCCCGACGAAGGAATAGCGCTAAATTCGATATTAACAATTCGGATTACGGTTAGTGTGGACAGAATCGACGTTATTGCCTCCGGGCGGTATCCCAGAGTGCAACACTGACTGCACTGGACAGCAATCTGAACTCGGATGCAGCGGGCAGGTAAACAGGAAAAGCCCCGCGAACTTTAAAATTACATTTCCTGCTTGCCCAGCGTGGAGTTCTGATCAGCATGGGTGGCGAGCAGTCTCAAATCCAAAAGAGCTCCAGCATGGACCGTACGGGAGATACTAGATCTGATCGCTGTATGGGGAGACAAATCTGTTGTATCAGAGCTCCGTTACAGAACATGAAATGCCAAAGCGTTTGAAAAAAATCTCCAGGATACACAGTGCTGCGTGACAAGAGTAACGGGAAGCCAGAGACTCAAATGGACGCTCATGGAGGGAGGGGGGGGGGTACTGAGACTCCAGCTATCCACAGTCCACACAGTCTCTGAAAAGTATTTGCATTCTTGGCTGAGCTCCCAATGTCTGTAGCTTCAAACACAGTGTCTGGCGTGGTTCAGGGAACAGCTCCTCAGTTTCTTCCCCCCCCCACCACGTGAAAGAAAAGGGAAAGAAATCATTCCTTGACTACTTCCAATGTCACCCTATGTGTACTGAATGCTGCTGGTAGACGCGATGCTGCAGCAGTGAGAGCAGTATCCGCTCCTCTCCCCCTCCCCGGTGGTAGATGGTACAATATGACTGATACCGTCGTCACCATCAGCCCGTGAGTGCTGGCTGGCCTTAGGTGAGGCTGGCCGGGGGCGCCTGGGTAAAAATGGGAATGACTCCCAGTTACTCCCAGTAGATGTCCAGAACGGCTGGTAACCGTCTTCATCATAGCAACTGGGGGCTGAACTTCACCAGCCCCCTTTTTCCTGTGTAAAGAAAAGATTCTGTACTGCCTGGATGTCATAGCCTCGGGAAGCTGCCTCCAAGTCTCTGTTTCTTTTTCCTGCATTCTTTATAACTTCATGACACAAATGGGGGGGGAACACTGCCACGGTAGCCAGCAAGGTTGGGGGAGGAGGGAAGCAACGGGTGCGGTTGTTGAAGGGGCACCCCTGTGAATACTGACACGGAGCAGCTGTGCTCTCTGATACACTGGTTCTTTATACACTTGCCTCTTATTCTAGGCAGGACTGACTCTATTTTTAGAAACCATAAGGGAGGGATTGACTCAGTCCCAAGTGAGTCAATCCCAATTTTGCTTTCAAAATTTTCAGCCAGGGCACTCATGATAGCAGCAGACAGTACAGAGAGGGAGAGAGAACCGTCATCTCGTTGCAGTTTACTCCGGCAGTAGACGGTACAGAACGAGCG
>NC_133774.1:29335266-29379381 GCF_003597395.2 Chelonoidis abingdonii
GGAGTTGCAGTGCTGGCTGAGCTCTGTAAGTGTGGACACCTGGTAAGTTGCAGCGCTGTAACCCCCTCACCAGCGCTGCAACTTGCAAGTGTAGCCAAGTCCTCAGACCCTATTCTGCAGCCATGGATGTCAGTGGAGTTGCTTGATTCACAAGAACAGGCCCAATGATAGTGAATGACAATGAAATAATCAAGACAATACTAATGTAAATTTCACTTAATTGGGCACACACTGAGGACTAGATTCAAAGCTGATAGATGTCAATGGAAAGACTCACATTGATTCAGTGGGATTTGGATCAGACCCTAAGCAAGCACCGAGGGATTAAGTGGTGCTTTACCAGCTGTTAAACAAGGATTCCATTATTATTATTATTTTTAATGCAGTACGGCCTAGGAGCCCTGGTTATGGACTGGGACTCCCTTGTGCTAGGTGCTGTGCAAACACAGAACAAAAAAGCTGGTCCTGGCCCAAAGCACTTATAAAACAAGGGACAACAGGTGGAGACAGGCAGACGGAGGAGCAAATGCAAACAGTGAGACAGTGCTGCTCAGTGTGAAACACTGTGGTCTCAGCATACCAGCTGCCAAAACATTAACAGAGTTTTGTAGGCAGCAAAGCAGATCAGAATTCCAATTTCTGGCTTTGATACAGAACATGCCACATAAAGCTTATAAGCGAAATAAAGACTATCATCTGTGACATGAGGAGTATTTTTCTGACTATTTTTTTTTTTCATTTTGTCTTTTCACAGTTTATTTTTAAATAGCCTCTTAGTGCCAGACCCTGTGAACAGACACTCCTGACTAATTTTACTCACACCAATGGCCCTCCTGAATTACTCATGTGAGTCAAGTTGCTCCTATGCATAAGCAGTTGAAAGACCAGACCCTTTATTGGCAGAGCTGTCTAAATTGGACTATAAAATATCCACAAGGATGTTCCAAATAAAGTGATTTTTCCTGTATGAGAAAAACAGTCTGAGTGTTATGAATGTGCACTTCATGCTAATCTACCATTGATCACTTTCCCGGCTATTAACACTCTTAATGTAATGTTATAGTAAGGAACTGTCATTGTGTCATTGATATGTGTGCTAAAGATGATGATACAATAATTTGGAAATGAACAGGGCAATGGCTTCCTGTTGGAAATGTAAAGCAATGTAGATTGTTTCAGTAGTTATCACAGATGAAAGCCATGATGCTTTTAATTTCAAAATGATAATTTCCTATCATTTCAATGAAAAAAAATATGAAAACACATTTTAAAGCAGCAATGCACCTGCTTTCAGTTTGAAAAGCCACAATCAGCTTTCTAAAGCTCACCAGATACAGTGGTGTTAAATGAGTGTTACAACATCACTGCCAGTAACTTTCCATAATATCTGTGGGCTTGAGTGTTGGCCAGGTTCTTTGCAATCCTCATTACTGGAGAAATGTATGATCTATTCTGAATACAAATATATTTGCAGGTCCATAAGAAAAGTATCCCACATTTCCAGCAATTTTGGACAACTTCTTGAGGAAAATTTATTTTAGTTCTTTTCCTCTCAGTATGTTCTTATCTCTTGCATAAAATTCTGCCTTCCCCCCCGTTATCTTTCCTTTCATGTTAATGTTAACTTATCATTTATCGATTTGAAATATACAGTGTGTAGTTCTGGGAGTTGTTGCTGAAATGTATTGTACACAGTGTAGCTTTGTCTGTGTTTACCGTCCTTTTGACTTTTTAGTCATGTCCTTATGTTTCGCTGACCCTGAAACTGCTCTGTGTCTCAGGCTTCTGACCAGATTCATGAATGGCTCTAAGGAACAGGAGTGGCAAAATGGGAGAATCTGAAGGCTCGGCCCATATGTGAATTCAAAATTTTCCGTTCTATTAAAACTGTGCTGCTAATCATTAGCCCATTCTTTTTCCCTTCCCTGCCTTGTCATTTCTGTCAAATCATTCTTTGCTCCTTTCTCCTGATTTTAGTTCTTTCCCTCTCAGTATGTTCTTATCTCTTGCACAAAATTCTGCCCCCCCCCATTATTTTTCCTTTCTTGCTCGTTTAACACATTGCCTTATCTTGCCCCCTTCTCTTTTCTCCCATGTTTTATAATTTTATACAGCTGTCCTTCAACATAGTATCTGAGTGATTCTCACATAAATAATTGGTAGAAATGGCAAAATTCCTACTGCATTTAATGGAGTCTCTGTTACTTTACCCTTTTTGGTTTTCATTGTTCAGATTTTATTATCTGCTTTTTGGTAGGGGCTTAAGAGCAGAAGGGGTGTCAGTGCAGTGAGGGTCATTTTTATGGTTGGGATGTATTTTCAAAGAGCTCTTTGTCCAGCCCTGTTTGAGAACTACAGGCTAATTAGTGGAGCTGATCAGACTTTTAGGTTAACCGGCTGGCATCCACCCAGGTCCCTAAAGGTTCTGGACCCACATTGCTTGTTGAAATGTGACTCTCTATCTTCCTATACATCTATTACAACTATTAAAAATAAAATAAAGAAAACCTATCATCCAAACTAAACTATTATTAATTAATTGATGTAAAGAATCCATCAATACAGCTATCAAATCAATAAATCAAC
This sequence comes from Chelonoidis abingdonii, assembly GCF_003597395.2. Lineage (NCBI taxonomy): Eukaryota > Metazoa > Chordata > Testudines > Testudinidae > Chelonoidis > Chelonoidis abingdonii. The sequence continues at coordinate 29,337,853 of NC_133774.1, forward strand.
AAGTTCAATATTGGATTGGAATTAAGTCATCAAAGTAATTAAATTATTTTATTAACACATACACAAGCTCAGGGTTTAGCTGATCGTCATATTTGGGGTTGGGAAGGAATTTTCCTCCAGGGTAGATTGGCAGAGGCTCTGGAGGTTTTTCGCCTTCCCCTGCAGTGTGGGGCATGGGTCACTTGCTGGTGGATTCTCTGCTTAAAGTCTTCAAACCACAATTTGAAGACTTCAATAACTCGGACATAGGTTAGGGGTTTTTATAGAAGTGGATGGGTAGGGTTCTGTGGACCGCTTTGTGCAGGAGGTCAGACTAGATGATCATATTGGTCCCTTCTGACCTATGAGTCTATTCTTATAAATTCAAGAAGGGATCTAGTTAGGTGTCTCTCCATTTGGCTATAAACACCAACTAAAGAATTGCCTCAGTTCAATCAGATTTATTACTTGGAGATGGTTAGATAATAATTTGGTTTCAGTACTAAACTATTTAATGTCTCTAAACCACCACCTCAGAGCCAATTATAATTCTTCCTCTTTAGTTTTAAATTCTTGCATGGTTGCTAACCTGTTCCTCTCTTCCTCCTCCCCAAACAGAGATATTATAGAGGCTTTAACAGAATACTTTGGATAAGCAGAAGCTTCACAGCTCTTATCTACCGGAAATTACTGGTGACAGATTAAAATCTTTTGGGATTTTTAAATACAGAACACACTTTAATGGGTGTGTTTGAGACAATATTTTGGTCTGTCTAAGCCCGGGGAACTTTCTTTCTAGTGGTTTCCTCCATGTGGACTTTAGGGTTTGGCTCAAATGCACATGCATGGTTTCACAACCCTAAAGTTAAAGAATACCAATAAGCTGAGACATCTCCTAGCTAACAAAAACAGAACAGCCAAAAACAAAATAAAGGAAAGAGAAAACACTTGTTATAATGCCTCCCACTCCTATTTGCTGTCCAAGTAGGAGGCTGTCCAAGCTAGGGTAAATCTGCCTTGAGGCTTTTTACACAACTTTGGGAAACTGGACCTGACATTCCTCAATGTGCTCTGCCTTCTGTGCCAGTATGTATTCACCTCAGACCAGACCCACTCAGACAGACATGAGGAACAAAGTTTTTTTTTATTCTGTAAGGAAACAAAACAGGATTACAGTCCAGCAACCTTCTCCTTGTTTGCTTGCCTCCTGTTCCCAGCTTCATTCAATGCTAAAACTTCTTGCTGGGAGGGCAGAGAATATTTCCTGGCAGGAACCAGGAAATTCTCACAACATGCAGCAGTTTGTAGTTCACTACTTGCTGTCAGCGCTGCTAAAGCACACTGGCCCTTAGGCTACATTATGATAACAGGGGGATTGCAAACTCTTTGGGTCTTGCAGGCTTCTTGACTCTTATAGGGCAGGAGCTGGATTGTGGTCGAGGAGTCAGATGGTGATGTTCTGCTGCAAAAGGACTTCTCACTAGTGATCTTTATTCAGGTGCAGGGATACTGGTCAAAGACATAGCTTGTCAATTGATGCCTTGGCCTCTTTTCCCTAAGTTGACCATGCCTTTTTGAGAAACTGGAACTTAGATGTGGTCAGGAATTTTCCATCAGAAGAGCATTCCAATGGAAAAAGCAGTTTCTGCAAAACTGAAATTTTCCAGATAAAAAAAATCAGTTTTGCTGAATGTGTTCAATGGTCTGTCAGGAAAACCAAAATGAAAAACTTTGTTTTGGGTCTGTTTAGCCCAAATCAGAATATTTCACCTTGCTAAATGGACCCAACATGTTTCTAATCAATTAAAAAAAAACTGCATTTCCCTAGTGAATTACCTTATGGGATTTGTGGTTTAGGCTTCCATTGTTTCCTGTGAGCCATTAGTGCATTGTAGGATATGTAGTCCTTCGAGCCCAGGTCAGAGGAGACTTCATGGCCTGAACTACAAGTCCCATAAGGTAAGGCATTAGGGAAATGTTGTTTCATGTTGACCTGACTCTAAAAGAATGTCTAAATGTTTCATTTCAAATGAAAATGTTGAAATACATCATTTTGATATTTCCAATTAGAATGTTTTTAGAATCTCCGTTCCACCAAAAAAATAGGCATTTCAACTTTTTGTCCCTTTTCAGGATAAAAACGGTTCAAATCTTGAAATTTCCCACTCAATGGAAATTCCAAATTTTGCTCAACGCTGCGGGAATGTCAATCTTCCCTCAGGTGGCTTGTTGACCTGAAAGGCGAAATCTCTCAGCCTTACCCTTGATTCATTGATTTGCAAGCTTTAATTACTTTGCCTTGTAGCACCTCCCTGCAAAACTGCAGTACGACTGGAGCCATATCACTTGGTCCAATCATGTTCGAGTTTGGTCATCCTTAGCTAGTGGCAATTTTTGAAAATCACCAATTTAAAAAAAATTTAGTGTTTTACACCATATAGCGATTGTAAGTATGTGAAATCCCTTTTGCCCCCCACAAAAAATCAAAAATCTAATGCAAGAGACCACTTTTGAGGAAGCTGACATGTTATCTGGGTGAAAAGGTCATGAGATGACATTATATCAATTGTTTACAGAAAGTTTGACACAAAAATCCTTTAAAAAATAGCTGATTGCTAGGGTCACTCCACATTCATCTGAGAGCAAAATTAAAAACAAGTTTGGACATTTTATGACTCGTGTCATCACTCTTCTTGCAAATGACAATTTTCAGTAATTTCTCTATTTTGAAGCTGGGTTATAAGTCAAATAACTTTATCTTCTGGAATGTTCACCTTGATAGGCTACTTTAAAACCTTTTTCTATCAAGATGAAACCATTTAAATATATATACATTACAGTGTATATAAGGTTTGTATTCCTGTATAAGTTATTTCTCTCTCATCTATCTTAATGATCTACTTCCATTCCTCATTACCTCACTTGTCTTCTCGTACCATTTCCTACTTCCTTTTCTTCTCTTTACTCTCAGGGTTGCATCCATCTGATGTTTAAAAATATATTCTCTTTTTTTTTTTTTTATTATTCTCCATTTCCCATCATATACAAGTGCCAGATCTCTTGTTCTTGAACTTAACTGTAGATTAACACTCTTAATGAGAAAGCAATGACTGTCTTCAGTGGAAGCAACCTTAGAAATTCTTGCCATCTTTTTACTCATATGAATAGTTCTCAAGCTTGAATAAAGATGATTTCTTTTTTGGCTGAGTAAAGGGTAGCAAGATTGTGCCCAGGAGTCTAATCTATCATCTGTTGTGCAGATAAAGGAATTCACATTGTCAGGTTTGTCAGCAGATGCCTTTCATAAGAATTAAAATCCACTTCTTAAATACAGACAAATATCAGATATCCTCTTTGGCAGGCTTTGCTTTTGTGTCATATTTTCCTTATCTAGCATTTCCTTACTGTAAGTAACTGCCTTGATATTTAGCATTTGCTGCTAATAAAATCTGTTTTTGCAATAACTTCTGCTGGCATATACTAGGATAGTAATCCTCGGGAACATCACCGTCAGCCTCATAGCAACAAACTGTGTTGTGGTAAACAGCGTGGCTTTCTTTCTGTTTGCACACACAGGAGGAAATGGAACTAACTTTTCCTTTATGGGAAGGGCCATTAAGCTGTTATGTGAAGGGAGGCAAGGGCTAGATAGAGGTGCTGAACTATCTATGATACGTCTATGGCTCCCATAGTATCTGGGCCTGTCACCATCAATAAAGCTCTTATTCTAACAACTCCCCTTGAGGTGGGGAAGTATTATTATTCCCATTTAACAGATGGAGAATGGAGACAGACTCTTATGGGAGTTAGGTGCCTAAATGCCTTTGAGTCTCTGGGCCTAAATGACTTGTCCAAGGTCACAGATAGAAAAGAGAATTGAACATTGGTCTTCTGAGACCAGCTGTTAACCAGTGGACTATCTTTCAATGGATGGGGAGAAGGACATTTCTGATTAATTCCCAGCCTGATGGAGCTATATTCTTCTGTTATACCTGGACAAATCTGAGGGGATTGTGTAGGAGTAACAGTGTAGAAGGTGGCTCAGGGAATGGAAGATGGGTCAAAAGGAGGAAGAATTAGGGAGAGAGGAGGAGACTGAAAACAGAGAGAGATAGAAACAAGGGTTGAAACATGACTGGGTAAGAGTCTGAAAGAACACTACAGCTGCACAGAAGTGACCCTCTCACAGATTCCATGACCCCCAAAGCATGCGCGGTACTCTGATATTTTCATAATTAGATCTCTGCTTTTCTGGAGCTGCTGCTTTTTTCTAAACTCCTGCACTTCCTGGTTTCTATCTGATCTTATCCAAATTGTGTCACTGAGGTACTGCAGAGATGTGCTGCCAAGTGGGGAGTTGGAGGAGGGATTATGCCTTTGGAACTGTGCAGCCTGCTCTGTGGACTGATGAAAAGGGGTATGGGGCTAGTTGCCTTTCATTAATAGGTGACAGTCAGAGATTAATCTTGCAGTCCATACATGGGTAAAACTCTCTTGTTGGCTCCAGTGGGAGTTTTGCTTGAGTAAGGACTGCAGATTTAGGTCCTAAAATAATATTTTATAACCAGTGGGTTAATAGCATTTTTAATCATGTAAATGATGGCTTTGAATATAAAATTATGTATTGAGTTTTAAAGAATAATATTGAAACCATCTTATAAATAACTATATAGGTTCATAGATATTGGGAACGCATTTTCAAACCTTTGGTTCATAAAGATGTGGCCTGATTTTCAACAGCGCTTTGAATCAGAGCACCAACAATTCCTATTTACTTCAGTAAAACGTGTTGATTTTGGTATTGAAGGCCCAATCCTGTTCTTGTGGAAGGAGTTTTGCTGCTGACATAAATGACCATAAAATTGGAATTGAGTGTTGAATGGGCCATATTCTGCTTTCATTTACTGAGTTGAAAAATGAGAGGAAAAACTGATAAATATGAATTTAGATGCCTAGCATTAGGCACTCATATTTAAAATATTGGCCCCCTTAGAAATCATACAAAGCCTGGGGAAAATTAGTACTTTGTAGACTATCAAAATATTATTTCTGTACATAACATTAAATCCATTTCAGTGCTTTGCTTTTTCAAGAGTGTCTACGTTTTACTCAGTCTGCTGCTCTTGTAGAAGCATGAAATAATCCTATCTGTATGACCTCTGGAGTTGAAACCTGATGTTTCCTTCTGTAATTAATTATCATGGTTCAGAAGCCATATTTTTTAACAAATCCCAAGTTGCCAATATAAACCTGTGATCCAGCCATTTTTCTCATTGGGATTTGCCACTATTTTTGGGGTGTGTGCTTTTACCAGTGTCTCTGAAACTTGAGTAAATCATGTCCAAGAACAGGAAAAGGAGAGAAGTCTGAGCAAAATATGCACAGAAATTATGAATCTGAACAAATTGACAATGGAAGGCAACCAACATTTTTATTCCTTAAATTGTTTTCTCGTGTATCCAGTGCAGATGGAGCAAGTTGAGAATTGAGAACATTGAAGAATTCCTTTAACTAGGCTTTCATACAATTAGACTTTATGTTGGCTTCCTTTTCAGTTTAGGAGCATTTTTAAAGTATACTGTGGGTGTCAAATGTGCTAATTCCCTTTATATCAACCATCCAACCTCAGTCTCTGGCCTTTACAACTCTCACACCAGAAGCTGGGTTACATCCGCGGTGTTAGTAAGTGAATGACAGACTCAAGGAGAAAACACAGGTTCTGCAGAAAGTGCTAGTAGTGATTCAGCAGGTGGCACTCTTCCCTTTGACTAACTACTGAACCAGTGCTCCAGAGGCCAGTGTGGTATGAAGAAGCAAGATGATGTCTTTTGAATGTGTCATAAAACTCAGGTTCTGGCCACTTGTGCTCAGTTACAGACCCTGTAGTACTTTTTCCCACTGAAGGGCTCCAGCATCCTGGCCAAACGCTAACTAGACCAATTACTTTCTGTTGACTAGATTCCTCTATAGCTCCTGTTGGGTCACTGTTTGATTCCTGTTCTGAATTCCTGTGTATTTTATGTTGCTGTGCATTCTGAATACGGTTCTTCTGTTTCACTCCATAGGCAGATTTGTTTTGTGTAGGAAAAGGGAGTCTTTAGATTTGAACAAAGAGAAGGTGATGCCTTTGCAGATCAGAGGAGAGGGGATTTCATACATAGGGACTGCATGGAGGAGATTGTGGGTGTGTGATACATGGACAGAGTACTGAGGCGGCTCTGAAATGACTTGAGAATATCTGCCATCAGAGGGAAACATAACCCCCCCTTTTAAGGGTTCATGAAAAGGATTAAAATCCTTTACTGAGATGTCCTTAAAGAGACACTCGGAGTACACAGTAATATGTGCAGGGCCGGATTAAGGCAGAAGCTTTAGGGGCTGCAGTCCAAGGCCCTGGCTCAAAGGGGGATCCGCAAAAATAAACCACAGGCAGCAATCTCCAACTCCAGGCAGCTAAAAGTCCCTCAGTGCAGCGGGGTGCTCAGGCAGGCTGGCTTCTAGCACATCTCTGTGGCCCCTGGCGAGGGGCGGGGAGGTGGCTCCCCACTCTGTCCCTGTCCCCAGAACCAGCCCCGCAGCTCCCATTGGACGGTTCCCATCCAATGGGAGCTACAGGGGCAGTGCTTGTGTGCATGGGCAGCCTGAACAGAAAAGTCTACTCTTTCATTGCATCCATGGCAGCACTTTGCCACTAGCCTGTCCACACACAGTAGAACCTCAGAGTTATGAACTGAACAGTTAAGCAGCAGCAGAGACAAAAAAACAACCAACAACAATACAGTACTGTGTTAAACATGAATTACTAAAAGTAAAATAGGGAAAGTTTAATAAAAAATTTGACAAGATAAAGAAACTTGTTCCACTTATGTTAAGATGGTTAAAAGCAGCATTTTTCTTCTGCATAATAAAGTTTCAAAGGTGTATTAAGTCAATGTTCAGTTGTAAACTTTTGAAAGAACCATGATGTTTATTGTTCAGAGTTATGAACATTTCTCCATTCCCAAGGTGTTCATAACTCTGAAGTACTACTGTTCTGACTTTTAAGAAAGGTTAAGACAAGAGTTCAAGTGTGTATAGGAGGTCTTGTTCCTGTATTGTTGCAGAGTTAAAGGCAATAAGAAGGAGTTTAAGTATATTAGGAAAAAACCAATCCATTACTAGATGGCAATGATAGAATTATCAATAATAATCCAGAAAAGTCGTAAGTGTTCAATAAATATTTCTGTTCTGTATTGCTGCGGGGGTGTGTGTGATTTTATCATGCCTTATGATGATGGTAACACTCTTTCCTTTCTACTAGTATTTCAGGAGGATGTTAAACAGGAGGTATTAAAGTTGGACATTTTTAAATTAACAGGTCCAGATAACTTGCATCCAAGAGTTTTAAAAGAGCTGGCCAAGTAGCTCACTGGAGCTTTACTGTTGCTTTTCAATAAGTCTTGGCACATTGAGAAAGTTTGAGAAGACTGGAAGAAAGCATACGCTGCATCAATATTTAAAAAGGGTAAACAGGATGACATGGGTAACGTAGGGCTGTTAATCTGACATCAATCCTGGGCAAAATAATGGAGTGGCTGATATGGGACTTGATTAATAAAGAAATAAAGGAGGATAATGCATATAATTAATGCTAACCAACATGGGTATATTGAAAATAGATCTGGTCAAACTAACTTGGGGTTCTTTGGATGAGATTACAAGTTTGATTGATAAAGGTAGTAGTGTTGATGTAATATACTTAGGTTTCTATAAGGCATTTTACTGGGCACTGCATTTTGATTAAAAAACAATATAAACTTAATGTGGCACACATTAAATAGATTAAAAGCTGGCTGATAAGTCACAAAATGCAACTGTACATGGGAATCATCACTGAGCGTAAATCATAATTGATAAACCTTTCAGATGATGCAAGAATTTGGGGAGTGATAAATAATGAACAGGACAGATCACTGATAGAGAGTTATGTGGATCTCTTGGTAAGCTGGCTGCAAGCAATGTGTTTTAATATGGCTTCATGTAAATGTACACATCTGGGAACAAAGAATGTAGGCGCTCTGTACAGGTTGGGGGACTCTATCCTGGGAAGCAATGATTCTGAAAAAGATTTGGAGGACATGGTGGATAATCAGCTGACCATGAGCTCCCAGTGTGACACTGTGGCCAAAAGGGCTAATGTGATCCTTGGCTGCATAAAGGGAGGCCCACAATTCAAAACGGATATTGATATATTCGAGAGAGCTCAGGGAAAAAATGAAGAGAATGATTAAAGGATTAGAAAATTATGTCTTACACTGAGGGACTCAAAAAGCTCAATTGATTTTAGTTTAACACAGAGAGATTAAGGAGTGACTTGCTTTCAGTCTATAAGTACCTACATAGGAAACAAATATTTGATAATAGATCCTTCAGCCCAGCAGAGAAAGATATAACATGATCCAATGGCTGGAAGCTGAAGCTAGACAAATTCAAGCTGGAAATAAAGTGTAAAATTTTAACAGTTTGAGTAATTAAGCATTGGAGCATCTTATGAAGGCAGCAGTGGATTCGCCATCACTGGCAATTTTTAAATCAAAATTGTTCTTGTTTTTTTTTTTTAGAAGACATACTCTAAGACACCTGCACTGAAACTCCCTCCTGCACCCCTCGCCTCCTGCTGCACTCTACCCCCTGCCACAGCCCTGAGCCCCCTTCCATACCCAAACTCCCTCCCACACCCCCTCCTGCACCCAAACTCCCTGCCAGAGCCCGCATCCCCTCCCACATCTAAACTCCCAGCCTAGAGCTCACATCTCTCACTCCCTTCCGCACCCAAACTCCCTTCCAGAGCCTCCACCCCCTCCTGCACCCCAGCCCCCTGTGAGTGATGGAGGGAGGGGGGTGGAGTGAGCAGGGGCATGGCCTCGGGGAAGGGAGTGGGAAGGCGTGTGGCCATGAGGAAGCGAGAGGGGCAAGAGCTAAGCTGGGGAGCTTGGGGGTCCCTGAAAATTTTAAAATCAAAATGGGGGTCCTTGGGTTGCTAAAGTTTGAGAACCGCTGCTGTAGGAATTATTTTGTGGAAGTTCTATGGCCTGTGCTATACAGAAAATCAGACTAGAGGATCACAATGGTCCTTTCTGGCTTTGGAATCTGTGAAATGACTCAAGACATCCCTTCCTGCCACTATGCACAGCTACAGGGCTGGATTCCAGCCTGGAACTCTCTTGAGTACTTGGGTGATTGCCTAGCTAATGTACCAGTTGCAGCTCCATTGCCTCAAGCTCGTTCTGTGGGTTTGGAGACCCCCAGTCACTCTGCATGTATGCTGTGGTAATGGATCAAGCACCAAGCAGCACATGCTGCTCCTATATGAAGCAGCAGCAAGGTATATGCCAAGTGGCAGGGTAGATTTGTTTAAATCAAAGCAATTTAAACCACTGATTTTTAACTCGTGATTTAAATCAACAATCAGGAAATTTTGATTTGAATAATCTATTTTAATTATATTTTGCATATGTCCTCTTTAGTTATTTTCTTAAAGTTTGATTCTCATACTGATTTGCAACTAAATATAGCCTTCACACTAAATTTGGTAATTCTTCTTGCTAATCAGGCGGGTAACCCATATCTATACGTATTTATTTAAGCAATTATATAGCTTTATTCACATTTATTGAGATTCTTAATTTTTACCTTTTTTATGTTAGAAAATGGGGAATGATGCATTTCTTTTTACTAGATTATTATTAATTTTTTACTTCTGATTTGTGCCACCTTCTATTTGGATGGAAATTCTAATTCAATTAAAAATGCACAAAAATAGCATTTTTTATTTAACCGCCCCTAACTTTACTATGCTGAATAAATAAGAAAAAAAGTTTATCAAAAAATTTATGAAAATATGGTTTTCATTTAAAACTAACTGATTAGTTAGTATTATCTGTAGCTCGTGAATTGAACTGATTATTTCTCATCACTATGTCCTTCACGATTTTGTAGACAGTAAATTTCATCCTCTCACACCTAGTTTTTCTTCATAGATTGGAAGAGGAAATCAAGCTTGCCTACTTTTTTCAACTCCCAATCACTTTCTTAATTTGGAATGAACTAGTAATTGAACTTATATATTTGAATATGCTGAAATGAAGAAGATATTCTCTCTGCACCTGCAGAGGAGGTTGCTGCTATAAAGAGCTGGTTTAGCACTTCAACAAACTCTTGTTCCAGTTGCTTAGCCAGAGACTTTCACCAGTTCAGTGCTTTGATGTTCTTTAAAACTTGGCAGCAAATAAGTACAGTTTAAAATAATTTAAATTAAATAAAACATATTCATAGATTATAATAAGGTAAGGCCTTAGCATAGATGGTCAATTTCAAATTTAATTTTAAAGTAGGTTTATTTTAAAAAAATAAACCTGTTATTAGTTCAAATAAAAAAATCCTTTTTAAAAAAACAAATCTTTATCAGCCCTGCCATGTGCCCAAATAGTGATTCATTGATACTTTAGTTCATTTTAAAAAGAACGCCGATGCTGGAGCGGCAAAGCGTGGGTTGGGGGGGACACACCAGTGTGGCTGGAGCTCAGATGTTTTTAATTGTTCAATGTAATACCTAGGCAGTAAGATATACAATGGAGGTGAAAAGAGTATAAGAAACCAGGCCCAGATCCTCAAAGGTATTTAGATGTCTAACTCCCATTGAATCTGGGTCCTAGATCGTGTGGTGGTGGGAACAGTATAGAACAAATTCTTAAAAGAAAAAAATTCTTTTGCTGTTACTGGCTAGAAGAGACAACAATGTACTTGGTAGCTTGCTGAAATCTTATTACTGTTAATTATTAATATTGTTTATTAATTTTAATTGCCAGGGCATATGCAATGTGCCTGACAGAAACAAAAAAGACCTGGTCTTCGGGAATTCACATTCTAAAGCCCCAATCCTGATTAAAAACGTACACACACGTGTAATTTTACTATCATGAATAGTTCTATTGAAATTCATGGGCTGCTCATATTCATAAAGCTAAGCACATGCCCAAGTGTTTGCTGATCAGGGCCTACATGCAGACATGACAACTAGTCAGGGTCATCCATAAAAAAGTAAAAAGGGGAGACAAGATAAAGATCATGTTGTTTCTCACTAATGCACGTACATGTCATGAATGAAGTATTAAATTATAATAATAGAATCACAGGACTGGAAGGGACCTCAAGAAGTCGTCTAGTCCAGTCCCCTACACTCATGGCAGGACTAAGTATTATCTAGACCATCCCTGACAAGTGTTTGTCTAACCTGCTCTAAAAAAAAAATCTCCAATGATGGAGATTCCACAACCTCCACAGGCAATAGATCCCAGGGCTTAACTACCCTGAAAATTAAGAAGTTTTTCCTAATGTCCAACCTAAACCTCCCTTATGGCAATTTAAACTCATTGCTTTTTGTCCTATCCTCAGAAGTTAAGAACAACAAATTTTCTCCCTATTCCTTGTAAGAACCTGCTATGTAATTTGAAAACTGTTATCATGTCCCCTCTAGTCTTTTCCAGACTAAACAAATCCAGTTTTTTCAATCACGTTTTCTAGACCTTTAATCATTATTGTTCTTCTATGGCCTTTCTCCAATTTGTACACATCTTTCCTGAAATGTGGCACCCAGAACTGGACACAATATTCCAGTTGAGGCCTAATCAGCGTGGAGTAGAGTGGAAAAATTACTTCTCGTATATTGCTTGCACCACTCCTGCTAATGCATCCCGCAATGATATTTGCTTTTTTTGCAACAGTGTTACACCGTTGACTCATATTTAGCTTGTGGTCCACTGTGATCCCCAGATCCCTTTCTGCAGTACTCCTTCCTAGGCAGTCATTTCCCATTTTGTATGTGTGCAACTGACTGTTCCTTCCTGATTGAATTTCATCCTATTTACTTCAAACCATTTCTCCAGTTTGTCCAGATCATTTTGAATTATAATCCTATCCTCCAAAGCACTTGCAATCCCTTCCAGCTTGGTATCATCCACAAACTTTATAAGTGTACTCTCTATGCCATTATTTAAATCATTGATGAAGATATTGAACAGAACCAATCCCTGCAAGATCCCACTCGTTATGCCCTTCCAGCACAACTGTGAACCACTGATAACTACTCTCTGGGAATGGTTTTCTAACCAGTTACGCACTCACCTTATAGTAGTTCCATTTAGGTTGCATTTCCCTAATTTGTTTATGAGACGGTCACGTGAGACAGTATCAAAAGCTTTACTAAATCAAGATATACCACGTCTACCGCTTCCCCACTAGCCACGAGGCTTGTTATCCTCTCAAAGAAAGCTATCAGCTTGGTTTGACATGATTTATTCTTGACAAATCCATTCTGACTGTCACTTATCACCTTATCATCTTCTAGATGTTTGCAAATTGATTGCTTAATTATTTGTTCCATTATCTTTCCGGATACAGAAGTTAAGCCGACTGGTATGTAATTCCCCAGGTTGTCTTTATTTCCCTTTTTATAGATTGGCACTATATTTGCCAATGTTAATATGAATATTAATATTAATAACTGTTAGTTATTAACTTGCCTTTCATAGGTAACACAGCAGATGTAATTATACAGTAGCAAAATTGTTGATCTAAGGTACACCACTGTTATGTCTGAGCACCTCACAATCTTTACAAGTGTTTAGCCTTACAACACCACTCCTGTGATTATTGCCATCTTATAGAAGGGGAACTGAAGCACAGAGAGAGACTAAGTGACTTGCCCAAGGGCAAATAGGAAGCATGTGGCAAGGAATTGAAACAAGGTCTTCTAAGTCCTAGGCTATGGCCCTAACCACTGAACTATCCTTTCTGTCCTGATGAGCATCATGCTAGTTTTTCCTGCATTTCTGGAGCAAAAACAATTTGTCCTTACGGGCAGCAGGGAGATCCGCCTCCAGACATGTGAATAGAATTGTAATTACAGTATTTGCCCAGAAGGATCCTCTTAACTCACCATGATGAAAATGACCAGTACACAATATTAGATCAGTGAGTTCCAAAACATTCACTATTGGCCAGACTCTCAAACTATTATTTTTATTATAAAAAGCACTTTGATCCAGCCAAGGCCCCTCTCTATTTATTTAAAAGACAAGGGCCTAGATCCACAAAGAGTTGCACCTCTGAGTGTTACAGCACCTACAAAGCTGCAGGGACAATACTGCTGCCCAGAAAGCCTGAATTAGGTGTGTAGGCTCCCTATACATTGAGGTAGACACCTAAGGATATGATCAACAAAAGCCAGCATGCCAGGTGGGGAGCTGCCTAAGCTAGCCCATGGCAAATGCTCAGGAGAGAGCTATGTCCTAAGTCCCACCCCTCTCAGAGATATGTAGAGCCCTACCTGCAGCCCAGATGTAGGCATATATCTCTGCTACTGATCCGCAACTGCGAACCCCTTCCTCGGAGTTAGGCAGCTTGAACTCCTAAGCAGCAGCCACCACCTTATAACTTTTAACCCAATTGTTAGAGCACTTATCTGAGATGTGGGAGACCAAAGTTCTGTTCCCTTCTTGCCCGAGGAGTGGCAGAGGATTTGAACAGGGGTCTCTCACACCGCTCAGGTATGTGCTCTAAGCCACTGAGATGTGGGATATTCTGATGTGGGGATTCCTCACTCTCTCCTGTTGAAGCTGTTCCACCTTGGCTAAACTATTAAGGAGTCCTTGGGCCAGAGAGCAAGAGACTCTGTAGCCCAGTGGTTAGAGTATCCATCTAGGAGATGGGAGACACAGTTTTCCTGCTCCTATGGCTCTTTAATTATGTGTACACAGTGAAACAGCTTCAACAGCAAAGAATGAGGAGCCCCACATCACAATATCCCATCTCTCCTGAGAGATGTGGAGCCCCGTGTTTAAATAAAGCTGTGAATGCTCTAACCTTTGGGATAGAAGTTATAAGGTCATCACCTCCTCCAGCCAGCTTTTGAAAGGGACTGATCCAGCAAGCAGCCTCTAAGCACACCTAACAATCGGGGCCCCCCACAAGAGTTAAGCAGGTGAACACCCCTCTTCCCCCGTGGATGCAGCAGGTAAACAAACCGGCCTGGTCCACCAGGGGCTTTCCCTGCACAAGCGGTGGAACAAGTTTGGGAATCACTGGTTGGGGGCTTAGACAGGAGATAGATCTCCAGACACCTACAGGCTAGGGAGGCTGCAATGTACATACCTAGAGCCAGGAACTAGACACCTAGGGAACTTTTACTGAAAGTAAAAGCACCTACAGGGTTTGGCTATAGTTGAGGGAGGTGTTTGTGGCTTGCAGCAGAGCCTAAAACTGGGACTTGGGTGCCTCTATATGTCTGTGTGATCTGGGCCAAGGGGTCAAGTTCATCTCTCATGTAACTCAATGTAGGTATTAAGTGAGGCCATAACTGTTTGCTCATGTACTGTTGATGAGTCTTGGAGATTTCCCCCAAATCCCTAGGACACTGGAGAATGACAGGCCCAAACACACAGCTTCTAGAACACAATGAGTGAGACTGATTCAGGCAGAATTAGATTTCAATAGAAATTGAATGACTCAGGATCAAGCTCTATATATAAGGCAAAGAAGCAGTGGGAATTTATTTTGTTCACCAGTCTATCTGATTTACTGTACCCTAAGACTTGAAGGCAGTGAATCAAGATGCTGTATCAGTCGAGACAACTGTCATGTGTGGGTGGGTGTTTGCGTAGCGACTTATTACAATGTGATGATAGGTAGAGACAGGATGTACAATATGTTTTTAACATATGCATCACAAACAGATGGTGAAACAAAAGCTTTTTATCAAGCAGTTACGTTGCTTTGGTATTCAAACTAATACAAATATGGCCATGCTAATTTATTACTCCATCCCGGGTGTCTGCATACATCTCAAATGATCACTTTGAATTCTAAATAAACAAATCATAAATATTTCACATGAATATCTGGATCTGAAGTGTAAATTCAGGTTAGCCACTGCAATTAGGAAACAGTTACTTAGTTACTGAACTAACTACAAATAAACCTGGATTGTTGAGACCTTATCAACACAACAACACTAGTGTCCTTGTTTGGCTTTTTTTTTTTTCCACGCAGAAATATGTCCCCTACCTGGAAAACAAATGGATCACTATATGTTGTATATACATTGAAGCTGGTGGCCTTAACAAGTTTTCCCATGGAATCAGGTCCAACAGGATCTGCTGACAAGGCTATTTCAAGCTTGTTTAAAGAGTTTTCAAGTCAAAGAACCTACTAGAGAAAAGAAATGTTCATTTAAGAGCAATGTTGCAGTTAATAAATATTTCTTGTGTTATGATGATTATATGATGATCTGGTAGCACCCTTAATGTGTTACATGATCTCCTCACACAGGAAGGCACCGTTTATGCTCTAAAGAGCTATCAGTCTAACTAGCATAACCAAGAAGGAAACAATACAATCAAAATATACAACTTTGTATATATTTATTATTAATAATTATTGGTATTATGGAAGCCCCAGTTGAGTTCAGGGGCCCACAGTGCTTGGCTCTTTAAAACACATGGTGACAAACAGTCCCAAACCTAAATAGGCAAGACATACAAAGGGTAAGAGGGGAAACAGAGATAGGAAGTGATTTGCCTTAGGCCACACATAGGTTAGTGGCAGAGCAGGGAAATAACCCAGGTCTCCTGGCTCCCACTGCAGTGTCCTGTCTACTGGACCCTGCTACCTCCCCTCCATTTGCAATGTACATAATCTCTTTTTTTAAAGTGCACAAATGCACATCAGCTGTAAGTGACTCCCCTCAGCCTATCTATTGTTTGTTGGCCAATTTTGGTAGACATTTGAGATGATGTGGTTTTGAGGGAAGGCTTTAATACCCACGCTTTTCTTTTTAAAGGCTTTGTAGCAGCATTAATATTCTCACTAATGGTTGGAAACCGGCACACACAGCCTTGGGAATATAAGAGATGGGCAGGCCATTCTCATTGAGGGCTGTGGGACTCATGAATTTGCTCTCTCCCCTGGCCCAAAATTAGACTTAGTAACTTTACAAATGTGCTGCAAAAGATGTCGGTTTAATTGGTTTCTGGAAAGAAGTGAGGGTTTGCTTGCCAGACTGATGAAAAAGTGGAAAGGAGATTATATAGGTGTCTGGCTGGCTGGCAGCCTCTTGAAATGATTATTTTAATGCTGATGGGATTTTATTGTATTATTAATGCTGCATTAGGGCACCTAGAGCCTTCAGTAGGCATCTTGCTTATGATTTAAATCTAAATAAATAGTTAATTTGATATCCAGCCCTTCCTGATACAAGGTGAGATTGCTATACCTACTGTACTTCTTAGCTCCTGATGTATTGAGGGAGGGCTTGGGTTATTTGTTTTGATGTAGCAGTTTGTATAATCTTATTAAGGCCCCAAATCCAACCCACTCAGCACAGTAATGTCACCATATGTTCAAGCAGCCAATAGAATGGGAAGAGGCAACATCGTTTTATCTTCTCATCTTGATTCCTCAAGACAGCTTCATGATGCCGTGACGTCACAGTATGATGCTCTAAATTTATACAAGGTTTTCTATTTCTTTTGCAAGTCAAATCTGACAAGTGCAGAATAGATCCATCAAAGAGATTATGCCATTAATTTCAAGATGGATGGCAATGCGGCAGAATTACTGCGAGCCAGTCATGGCTGTGGGTACTATATGGGACACAAGCCATCTGGGCATGGAAATGGAAACCTACCCCTCTGAGCAACTTTAACAACTAAAGGAAAAGCAAAATCTTTCTTGTACTGGTTTAATACTGAAGAATTCTCTATCATCAGGTCAAAACTGAAGCAAAACAAATACTCCACCTGGTTCTCTCTAGTTCCCCCCACATGTTATATGCATTTTGATAGTATAGGGAGGAAACGTTGGTTAGTTAATTCACATATGATCATATGGTTCATGATAGCGCAGCTGAAGTCTATTCTATGAATTTATGGACAGAATAGGTAATTTATTTAATATATTTAAATAAATTTGAATGACTGTGAGAGTGTCTTAAGTACAGCTGGTTGACATTTTCTGAATTTCAAGTTTTATACAAAAATTGTTTTTTTGATTAAAAAATAACTAAAACTTTTGAGTGTAGTTGTAGTCATGTCGGTTTCTGGTTGTTCTCGCTTGCAAAACTTTGGAGAAATGTTCATATTTTTTAAAATCCAGTTATATTTATAAGCCATTTTCATAGGCCATATATAGCACGAGCTTTGGAAACATTTCCATGTTTGTAACTCTACTGGATTTCTTCATGGCTACAGTAAGTTTTTTTGATGAGAGTGTAAGTAAGAAGTTTGACATCAGGTATAATAATTGCTCGCTTCAATTTATTTTCTTGACCATGTTAGTTTGTCACCATGAAGCCCATGCTGAAAATGCTTTTGCAAAGTGTGAAACCAGCCATTGCTTAGAAGTGCACCATTGAGTTTGTCTGAAAGGTTGCACTATGTGGTTGACCCTTAACTGTTATAATGGTCTCTTGTCTCTCATTCAGTCCTACACAACTGAAAACAGCAGCACAGCCAGCAAGAGTAAGCTGATGGTAATGTATGATACAAAGTTGAACTGGTGTCGCTTATGTCTACCTTAGTTTCAGGAAGGATGGCATCCTCAGTTTTTCTTTCAGTTATACAAGCAATTTCTTTGCCAGTCAAGTCAGTGATCCTCATCCTTACTGCTATCAGTATTGGTGCTTCAAATAACAAGGATCTCCAGTGTGTTGAGCTTTTGGCCTAGCAATATCTTTTGGATGCAGATTTAAAAACTCACGTTTTGCTTCAAAGTGAAGGAATTTTTTTTTTCATTTTATGCAACAATATTTGTTAGCAGTTAATATCATGCATCAGGTTGTGCAAAGGTCAAATCAGTAACAAGAAAAACATGCGAAGGTCCCTCCTCATTTTTCATTTGTACCATTTTAAAAATCCTTTTCTGTGATCATTCACAGAACCCCATATAATTGCAGCATGGGAGAATGCTGAAGTGAAGATGAATGTTTCTGAGTCTGATATCATGAGGATGTATAAAATAGTCTTGCTCCGTAGGAGAATTCCAAAGGGTTTCCACAAACAAATCTAAATAATTATTTTGGTAATTTTAAAATGTAAGTTGTGGAATTCTGACTGCATTGAAGTCAATGGCAAAACTTCCATTGACTTCAGTGGGGCCAGGATTTCACCTAAAGTATTTTTAAGTGCACAGAGTACTCATGGAACTCATAGCAAAAAGATTATCTCAGACAACTGATTCTATAATATGATTTAGAATGGAAACATAGATGTTTCTCAGTTATAAGGGTGCTAGTGGTTGATGCTGTATCATCCTAGGATGCACAGATGAGCACTAATAAAACCTTTGTTTCCTTTTCTTATGGTTTGTTACTGTAGATGCCCTGCTGCAAGATATTGCACAAATAAAATAAGAACAGTCTTAATATTTCCAATTTTGCAAGCTACTGTAAGATGACACATGACAGGTACAATGTCAGGCTAAGAGTGTTGGCCAGGGGCACTGCAGGATTTTTCATCTTTTGAAACATAAGGCATTGGCCACTCAGAGAGACAAAATCTGCACCAAAGCATTGATCCATGCAGTATAGTAGATAGCTGCTATGATCTATATTAATGTTTCAGGTAAGACAGGAAATAATTACAATTTAAAACATGAAAGATTTAAGTAATTTTTTGTGGTCATTTTTGACAATAATTTAAACCTATTAAATTCTAGCATACAATGGTATTGTAGTCATGTTGGCCCACCTTAGAGAGACATGGTGAGTGAAGTAATATCTTTTATTGGACCAACTTCTGTTGGGGAGAAAGACAAGCTTTTGAGCCTGCAGGGAATGCCACTTATATTATAGTGAAATGTTAAAATGGTTAGGGGTATCTGCAACTGTACACATATTACATATGGGTGTGTACCAAAGGCAGGAGTGCCAGATGGGGACACGGTCACCTGGTGGGAGGGGCAAAAGGGGCAGTTTTCCCCAGGCATCCTGTTTGAAAGGTCCTCCAAATGCAATGGCCATGCAGTGCCACTCAAGTCATGACAGAAAGGCTGCAGGGCCAAATTGCAGTGAGCTGTATTACAGCCCAGTGCCAGGCCAAAACTGAGTGGCACTGTGATGCCATGCTGAAGGGTAACAGCACTCAGAGCTGGGAGTAGCCCTATGGGGCAGCAGCCAAGCCACCACTGTGGGGTGAGTGTGATTGTGTGTACCAGCTGAAAAATTTCTGGGGAATCCCTAAAAATGGTGCCAAGTATGAGAGGGGTAACTGCGTTAGTCTCCATCAACAACAACAATGAGGAGTCTGGTGGCACCTTAAAGACTAACAGATTTATTTGGGCATAAACTTTTTTTACCCATGAAAGCTTATCTTTGAAGTCAGTTTTTTAAACTACAGAGCTACAATTCATTTGCAAATTTAATACTATTAATTTTGGGCTTGAATAGGGACTGAGAGTGGCTGTCTCACTACAAAAGCAATTTTCCCTCTTGGTATTGACACCTCCTCATCAGTTATTGGAAGTGGATGACATCCATCCTGACTGAATTGGCCTTGTTCACACTGATTCTCCACTTGTGAGGTAATTCCCTTCTCTTCATGTGTCAGTATATTTATGCCTGTATCTGTAATTTTCACTCCATGCATCTGAAAAAGTGGGGATTTTTACCCACGAAAGCTTATGCTCAAATAAATCTATTTGTCTTCAAAGGTGCCACCGGATGCCTCTTTCTAAAAATGGTGGTAACATTTGAGGCCTGGCATAAAAGAAGTATAACAGATGAGAAGACAGCTAGCTAGCTAGATTTAATTTATGTTATATAATAATGTCTTTATACTGTCATAGCACCTGCAATCTAAGATTTTCAACACACTTTGCAAATATCAATTAATTTGACTCCACATTTCTGTATGTTAGGCAAGTATTTTTTCATCCCCATCTTTTACTGAGCTATCTGAGGCATAGAGAGATTAACATCTCTAATTATGCTTGCCTTGATTTCTGGGTGTCTAACTCTCATTTTCAGAAGTTCTGAGAGCCCACAACTCGAACTTCCCCCATCCTTTGGGGAAATCTGGATTTGCTTCTGAAACCTGAGCTATAGTAGTCTGAACCAGACCCAGAAGGTGCCTGAACTTTCTGGAAAATCCAGATTCACATCCAAATTTTGCAAACTGGGTCCATATCTACAAATGCTTAATCCTTCGCCCACTAAACAGTGGAAGTGGGATCAGCCTCCAAATAAGCATTTCTGCTTCTTCACAAAACACATTTTCAAGAGTCAAACTTATAAGAATCTAATTAGCCAAAAGATAACCATAAAAAATGACCAGCAGCAAGTGACAAGTAACTTTAAAATAAAATGTTATTTTTTAAAGGGTTTCTAGAGTTATAGCATCTGGGCTAAAAGCCAGCATCATATTGCTAAAAATTAACTGTAAAAGACTGTTCAGTTGTCAAATTAACACTATGTCCTCCACACACAAGGCACTTCTTTTGCCTTTTAGATTGCAGGTTGAGGGTTGGACAAGAAGCTGAAGTGCTTAATTAAGTCTTGATGCTCTAATAATTGTTCTTCGCTTCTTTGTGCAGAATAGAGCAGTTAGGAATTGCATAATCCTAATAGAGAGCAATGTGTGTGTGTAATCTGAATCAATGCCTTTTGAAGACAATGGATGTCTTTCCATTCACTTCAGAAGGCATTTGATTAGACCCTTTGCCTTCTATTCCTTTTACTCCGTGTTTCTTTTGTTGCTGTTTCGTTGCAACCAAATTGTTAAAGAATCTTACTGCAAAATGTGTACTGCTTTGTGTATTAGAATGATGTACTGATTAGATGGATGGTGGGGCAAAGGGTGATGGTAGCATGCAGTGGAAGATGTGACAAAGGGGTAAATTTATTGAAGAATTAAGCATGCACAGCTCTATTAAATACACCCATTTTCACAATTTAATTGGACAATATCCAGAAGGGAAGGAGCCTTCTGCTAAGAAACTTCTATTTAGGTAGAACAAGGGGCACGCACGTGTGCGCGTGCACACACACACAATCAATCTTACAAGTTTCTTACTGAGAAAGAAAAGCAGAATACTTGTGATTCATCTATTTTGACATGTCAGGCTCTCTTGTGTAAGCTGCTAAGTTTCAAAGGCCGAAGGCTGAGTCCGTGGCTTCTGTTCTAGCTGCTCTGTGTTATTGGTGCTGTACAACACAGCCAGAAAACTGCTCCAAAGGGTCAGGATTCCCTGTTGTAAGGGAATGTTCTAGTGGAGTAAAACCAGTGTAATCAGCCCAATACCATCAGCTCCTCTCCTCTCCCTGCTCGGTGTAGGGATCAGATCCAGAAGGCACACCATTATGTCTGATCTTTGACTGTCTCAACTGTTATAATTTAGGGCAGCTCCTAGAGGAACCAAGGGCTGATAGTATTTCTGAGCTATTCCAGGGCAATGGACATCATCAGACTTAGTATCTTTTTAGGGTGTGTGGTGGGAAAGGAGGTTGGGTAAACGAAAGAAAGCAGAATTTCATGATCTATATAATTAGAAATATCTCATATAGTGAATAACTTGAAACAAAGGTACACATCACCCTCCAGGCAAGGAAGGTAGTGGAATAGCTGTGTTTTTACTCATGCATAGGAGCACCACTTATCGCTGTTTGTGACCCCTGGACCTCTTGATGCAGTGGACACAGGAATCTGCAGTGTTCTCCAAAAGAATGAAATGGAAGGTCTCTAAGGATAGCCAATGTCACACTGGTCATCATAATAATTGCCTGTACAGAAAATGTACATACTGAAAATTATGTTCTCTAGGCCAGTGATTCTCAAACTTTTACACTGGTGACCCCTTTCACATAGCAAGCCTCTGAGTATGACCCCCCTTATAAATTATAAAAGTGTCATTTGGGGTGGAGGCTGCCAGCTCGTGACTCCACCACCCCGCTATGATCCTCTGAGGGGTCCCGACTCCCAGTTTGAAACCCCCTGCTCTAGGCCTCGTAGTTAAAGGCCAGTCACTCTAAGGCCTGGTCTACACTATGCGTTTAAATCAATTTAAAGAGCGTTAAATCGATTTAACGCTGTACCCGTCCACACTACAATGCTCTTTATGTCGATATAAAGAGCACTTTATATCGATTTCTGTACTCCTCCCAGACAAGAGGAGTAGCGCTAAATTCGATATTAACATATCAGATTACAGTTAGTGTGGACGGAAATCGACGTTATTGTTATTGGCCTCTGGGCGGTGATCCCCACGGCTGCCAGCCAACTGACCACTCTGGACAGCAATCTGAACTCGGAATGCAGCGGCGCAGTAAACAGGAAACAGTCCCCCGCGAACTTTCCAGAATTACCATTTCCTGGTTGCCCAGCGTGGAGTCTCTGATCAGCACGGGTTGCGATGCACGTCTCAATCCAAAAAGAGCTCCGCATGCGAGCCTGTACGGGAGATACTGGATCTGATCGCTGTATGGGGAGACACATCCTGTTGTATCAGGTAGCTCGTTGTACAGAATGACGAGAATGGCCAAAGCGTTGTGAAAAAACTCTCCCAGGACTACACAGTGCTGCATGACAAGTGTAACCGGAAAGCAAAAGAAATCACAATGGGTACGTCTCCATTGGAGGGAGGAGGGGGTATGAGGACTCCGAGCTATCCCACAGTCAACAGTAGTCTTCTGAAAAGTATTTGCATTCCTTGGCTGAGCTCCCAATGTCTGTAGCGTTCAACACCACAGTGTCTGGCCGTAAGTTTAGGAATAGCTCCTTTCAGTTTCCTTTCCCCCCACCACATGAAAGAAAAGGGAAGAAATTCATTTTCTTGACTTCTTCAATGTCACCCTATGCTGTTACTGAAATGCTTGCTGAGTAGACGCGAGTGTGCAGCAGTGAAGCGCAGTATCCGCTCCTCTCCCCTCCCCGATGGTAGATGGTGGCAAGTCATGACTGACATCCTATACATTCGCCATCAGCCCGTGAGTGCTCGCTGGCTGGCCTTAAGTTGAGCTGAGCGGGGCGCCTGGGTAATAAGTGGAAATGCACTCCCAGTTTATTCACAGTAAGATGGTGTACAGAACGGCTGACGTAACGCGTCTCCCTCATAGCAACTGGGGCTGAGCTTCAAGCCGTCCCCGGACCCAGCTCAGCCACCCACCCCTCCCTTTCCTGTGTAAAGAAAAGATTCTGTACTTGCCTGGACTGTCATCAGCAGCAGCATGCTGGGCTCCTCTTATCCCCGCACCTAGTATTATCCCCGCACTGCTTATTGTCCGCCTGGACTGTCATAGCCCCAGGGACGACTGTCCTAGCTCATCGGGGGCTAAATCTCACCCTCAAGTCTCTGTTGTCTTATTCCTAGCATATCCCTTTATAACTTCATGACACAAATGGGCGGGACGCTGCCACGCAGTAGCCCAGGAAGGTTGGGGTAGGAGGGAAGCAACGGTGGGGTTGTTGCAGGGGCACCCCCTGTGAATACTGACACGGAGCAGCTGTGCTCTGATACACTGGTCCCTCTAGTACACTTGCCCCTTATTCTAGGCAGGACTGACTCTATTTTTAGAAAAACCATAAAGGAGGGATGACTCGCGGGAGTCATTCCGCCATTTTTGCGTTTTGCGCCTCCGGCCAATGACTCTCAGCCAGGGGCATCATGATTAGCAGTGAGACAGTACAGAGGGGGAGAGATAACGTCATCTCATTGCCAGTTTTACTCGGCAGTAGTGGCACAGAACGACTGGTAACCATCTCTGCTATCATGCAAAAGCAAAATGAATGCTGCTGTGTAACTCTGGAGTATCGCCTCTGTCCGTGGCATCCAGATACACATATGGTGCCAGAAAAAAAACGCTAAACGTGGCCCCTACCATGGTTGCCATTGCTATGGCGTCTGCCAGGGCAATCCATGGGAAAACGGCAGCGAAAAGGATTGTCAGCTGTTGTTTTCCTAGAGGAAGGAATGACTGATGACATGTTAACGACATTTACCCAGAACCACCCGCGACAATGATTCAACCCAGAATTCCAAGGGGCGGGGGAGACTGCGGGAACTATGGGATACCTATGGAATAGCTACCCACAATGCAACGCTTCAGAAATCGACGCTAGCCTCGGACCATGGACGCACAAAGCCGAATTACTGTGCCTAGTGTGGCCACGTGAAATCGAATTTATAATATCAGTTTTATGAAACTGATTTTAGCTAATTCGATATTATCGCGTAGTGTAGACGTGGCCTAAGGTAGCATGTCTTGAGACAAACTTCTCAGGAGGTGGGAAACACTTGTCTCACTGATAGACCATTGTATATTTTACAATAGAAGTCTATTAGCATACTGAGTCCAACGCTTCGCATACTGAGTCAAACACTAATGAAGCGTTCCGTTCGTGAAAACTTCAGAAGGAAATTAACTAGAAGAGATAAACAGCAAAAGGTGGAGAATCTTGTTTTCAGGTGAAGATCAAAGGTCTGGTCTGATGTACCTAGGGGTGCAGAGGGACATTGTGGCATCCTTCAGTCTGTGAAGACAAGTTGCCAGTGGGCTTGCTCTTATGAAAGGGGGAATTTCAGCCATCCAGGTTGAAGACTCTGGAAAAATGACTTGGGATCAACTTAAGAATCATAGAATATCAGGGTTGGAATGGACCTCAGGAGGTCATCTAGTCCAACCCCCTACTCAAAGCGGGACCAACTGGCAGATAGATTTTTACCCTAGTTCCCTAAATGGCCCCCTCAAGGATTGAACTTAATGGTGGGTTTGGCAGGCCAATGTTCAAACCACTGAGCTATCCCTCCCCTGAAACCTACAGGAGCGAGCAGAATGTATTGTGAATTAAGTTGAAACTCTAGGAAGCAAGTTATGGTTTTGTTTTATATGCAGCCATTTGTTTCCAATATTTTTTCACATTATTATTTGACTCTCTGTTCTTTGATAATAAACTTCTCTTTGTTATCACACACAGTAGGAACATGCCCTGCTCACATGCTGCTAGTTTGTGGTGGCCTTGTTTTAGGTGTGGCCCCTTAAATGTTTCTCATAACTATCATAAGGAAGAACGCATTGAGTAAAGGCTGCCCAATCTCAAAGAGGTTTGTGATCCAAGCAGTTATCAGCGCCTCGTAGAATAACATTCCCCATTTTAGCTCTGCCCATTGTCCTGATGGTGCCCAAAATGGTTATGCCCCAGATGACCCATTCCAAACAAAAAAAAAAAACACTGTTTAAGCAAATGGTTAACTATGTATATATGTACAGTGTGTCAACATATTTTGATATCATCAGCCTAACCTGATTTTTATTCCTACCTGAACCACTGGGAGATTTGAACTAGCTATTCTGAAGCTATCTCAAGTAACAGTAGCAGTGAAACTGCAGCAGTGCACAGGCAATGGCTGCTGGGGTATATACCCATGGTCCTGGGAGGACATTGCTAAGCTGTGCAGCTCCCCAAGCTGCCACAGCTTTACCAATATTGTCATTAGGGCTAGTTTTGATCGGGTGTGTCAAAAGTGCTGCTATCACACCTTCCAATCGCAGTGTGGGCATACCCTTAGTCAAAGAGTATTTTCATATGACCCCTCCTTATGGCCATGGACATACAAATTTTAAAAATTTGTGGATCTGTGAAAACTGGGGCCTGCAGAGACTGGCAGACCAGCCGTTCACCTATGGGCACTTGAGCTCCTAACTCCCACTCAGACACATGTTCTAAAATTAACCATGCAGTTCAGTATGAATGGCAGCCTCTACTCAAGAGAGGTCCAACAGTGCAACTGAAAGAGTTTTGCAGCTGCACAGAAAAGGCGCACGCAGCTTCTACCTGCATTGTATTTGGCTCAAGCCCCTGCTGCCGTCACTAATTCCATAAATGTTCAACCTCCAATGTTTCACAAAGAAAAACTACATCATGCACGTAGCATCGACTTGTACTGGGAAAGCACTGCTATGAGAACTTAAGGGCTACAGAACAGCATGTTACGCTGTAATGCTAATTATTACTACCCAGTGCTAAGAGATCAAAAGGAGAAAAGGATGTGGAGGTCAATGGGGTGCAGGGAGAGGGAGACATTTTTGCTATACTTTTATTAGATACAACATTTTTCATGCATTAACATTGTGTTTTCCTGGGATAAAGGACACAAATGTAGGCAGGTGAAGTCTGGATAGCACGTTCATACTCACTTGCAGCAGTGTTTGATTTTTGTCATATCAAAAAGCTTGAGAAATTGGCTGAAAGTCAAATAAGTAGTACACACAGAAGAAAAGCAGTTTGAACCACTTGATAGGAGTCAGGCTGAATCAGCAGGCCTGGGAAGAGGGGAATGATTTGTAGTGTAAAACAGCAGACCTCAAGTTAGTGGAGCAAAGCACTATGGTATGAGTAAATGTTAAGAATTCTTGTAATTTCAAGTGTTTTGTTGTGTGAAGACTATTTTGAACATGAAAT
Organism: Chelonoidis abingdonii; assembly: GCF_003597395.2. Taxonomy (NCBI): domain Eukaryota; kingdom Metazoa; phylum Chordata; order Testudines; family Testudinidae; genus Chelonoidis; species Chelonoidis abingdonii. The sequence goes on from NC_133774.1 coordinate 29,364,318, forward strand.
AACCTTGGGAAAGGATTTCAAGGCAAGGCACAGAGAATACCATCAGAGACTAGAGCGTAATGAATATTGCATTCTCATATTGTCAGAAAATGACAGGGTAAATCATCCAGTTCCAACAACCTATCTTTTGGAGACAAAAAATGTTTATGCGTTATACAAAGCCTCAAACAAAGCAAGTTCAGTGAACATCCATGTGACAGATTAAAATTGTGGACTATCTGCTAGTCTAATAAATACAACATAATATTGACAGAGATTATTTTATGGCTAAAAGTACGCTGCAATATGAAAGCTATACACAAGCACACACAAACACAGAGTAGCTGAAATTATTAATATAGGGCTAGTACAGTCAGTCTTACTCTCATGTAGCAGTACTTTTACTTCACAATTTGTCCTTTTAAGATCAATGGGACTGTTCACGGAGTAAGGTACTTGTTAATGGGAGTGAGATTGGCAGAATACAATAAATATTGAAGTACAAACTATAGCTCTAGAAATAGCTGTTTCAGAAATACCGAGTTGTTCTAATAGGCAATTATTGATGCTTCACTTAGAATACTGTAGAAATGTGGATGGATACCTAATGGACTGATCTTTTATGATTAGGCATTCAAATCACTGTACTGAAACACTGTATCTTGAAAGCATTTGTTACATGATGTGCTTTCAAAGGCCAGTGGATAAAACGACGTGGCTTGCAGTAAATGCTGTAATAAGGTAATACAATCAGCATGTTAAGTTTCATATTGGGGGCACTGTAACTCTAAATGCTACATTAATGCTTTTAGTTTATGTACTGTATCTCAAGGTAAACTACTTGTAAGTCACAGTATTGCTAATAAGCTAGAACTGGGCAATCTTGGAATCATTGTGAATCTCCTTCAGGTCAATTTAGCCTTTAGATCAGTGCCAGGTTACTACTTGATCTGTAGTAACATATTCATCAAGGCAGCAGCCAACTCAAAACAAATACCTCCAAGGTTAATTTGACAATGATCAATATCTGTTGCTTGTACGATAGGTTTGTTCTTCATCATGAGCTTGAATTCAACTGTAAACAGTGGCCTGGAAAAAGGGGAAACAACCACAGTAAGCTGTGCTACTTAGTAAAAGGAGAACCTGAACTTCTCCAATAAATGGACTCATATAGCCAGCCAGAGCTGGTAAAAAGAAAGGTAAATCTACGTGGTGTAATCATTGCAACAAAAGAGTGTGATTTTTACTGGTGTTTGTAAAGTGATTCCAGGCCAGGCTGCAGACAAAAGAGGAGAATAAGTGGGGGAAACCGATCAAGTTAGTGACAGGTGCACAAATCTGTGCCATATAGAAGTGGATCCAGTCCTTTCTTCTAAATTCTAACTAAGCCTGAACTGAAACCTTCCTTAAAGTACAAACAAGTTCTGTTAAGCTTAAAAAATATATTTTATTTTCATATGCCTGAGATATCTGGTTCCAGCATTATTTATTGAAGTTGATCCTGCAATTGCCATTCATGCTGAGTGGCATGTACATGTGTAAATTGTCCCATTACGCTAAATGGTGTTGCTTACATGAGTAAATACCGCTCAATGTGAGCAGGGGCGGCTCTAGGGATTTTGCTGCCCCAAGCACAGCAGCCAGGCTGCATTCGGCGGCTTGCCTGCGGAGGGTCCGCTGGTCCCGCGGCTTCAGCGGAGCTCCCACAGGCGTGCCTGCGAGAGGTCCAAAGCCGCGGGACCAGTGGACCCTCCACAGTCAAGCCGCTGAAAGCAGCCTGGCTGCCACCCTCGTGGCGTCCGGCAGAGTGCCCCCCGCGGCTTGCCGCCCCAAGCATGCGCTTGGCGTGCTGGGGCCTGGAACCTCCCCTGAATGTGAGTAAGGATTATAAAATCAGGTGTTCATTTATTTCAGTTTTCATCAGTTACAAGGCCAAAAGAGTCCATCTAATCAAGGCATGTCAAACTCATTTTATATGGCAGATCTGATTCAATACTTGCCCACGTGGCACAAGCCATATTCAGTAATAGTTATTAAAATAGAAATAAAAATAAACCATGCAGGTAATTACTTACATGTATTTTAGATTTTAGTAACTATTACTGATGCTTCCCAATACCTGGCATCACTTAGGCAATGTCTACACTACCAGCTAAATCGGCACCGCTGCAATCAATGCAGCGGTGTCTTTTTAGTGGGTCTGGTGAAGACACACTAAGTCGACGGAAGAGACGGTCCTGTTGGCATTTGTATTCCACCTCCCCAAGAGGTGGAAGCTATGAGGAGACACTCTCCCATCGACATAGCTTGGTGTAGACACTGCTTTAAATTGACCTAAGTTATGTAACATACGTAACTGAACTAGCATAACTTAGATCATTTACAGGAATAGTGTAGACCAGCCCTTAGCCTCAGCACAGTCATTTGCTCCTAATGTTGATGCACTGGTTCAAGCTATCTTGACTATTGAGTTCAGGTTGAGACTGTAGTTTAGATTTGTTGATATTTGTGATGGAGAATACTTATTCAAACATGTGAATGCTCCCCAAAATGAAAAGAATTCTTGATACAAAGGACTTCAGTTTGGGATAACTTGATCCTAGACACTGATAAATCTTGGGAACATCACTATCAGAAAATTTGCCCTTCAGGTGTTGCACTGCAGTTCACTAAGTTGCATTTGGAGCACTATTGGTACATCATGCATAGAAAATGGGTGTGTTGAAAATTGCAAACTCTCCTTCATGGTTCCTGAAGTCAGAGAATCATTCTTGAAATTCCTTTCTCAGTTCAGCAATTTTACCCATATACCTTTCTGTGGCATCATCACACTGAGTCTCAACAGTGATTTCAGGTGGGAAAATGTACCAAATTACACTGGGAAAGTTGCTTCTCCCACAGCTGAAAATTAACTTCAAAGACGCAAAGGTTACCATAGTATTCTGCACTACTTGGTTTCACCCTTGCATTCTTGTGTTGAATGGGCACAGGTGTTCTGTAATATCTGCCATGAAAGGCAGGCCTTGAAGCCATTTATTGTCCCATAATTCAGAGAGATTTTCTCCTTTCTGATCTATGAAAAATTGTTCTTACTCCACAATTCAAAAAAGTGCCTTCACACAGCTTCCCGGCTTAGCCACTGAACCTCAGTGTGATACGGCAGTCCACAATGAATGAAAAAGCTTTCCATTTATTTGACTTGTTAGGTTGGGGAATATATTCTCCTATTGCCAAGTTTGTGCCCTTCAGTGCTATTTTCATTGCCTAGTCCTGTACCAGTTTCCATCAGAGTTATACCTTATGCCAAGTGCCTCTTAAACATGGCTATGTGGTTCTACACCCATACATGAGGTTTTGCTGGACTGCTGAGCCAGAGTCTGGACCAGAGGGGTATGATTTGTAGCATGCACCATTGTTTAGTGCTCTGCCTTCCTTTGTGGACCTTGCTGGTGTGCACGAAATGTTTCTTGTGTGCATTGATATCATTCTGTTTCAAACAGGACAACATAAGTGTACACTAGCAGGGTCAAAATGGGAAATTTAGAGTGCAGCACATTGGTGTGCTCTAAAAATTACACCCCCATAGTGTGGTATTGGGAGTTGTGTGGATAAGCCCAAAGATTCATGGGAAGTCCATGGGCTAGATCCAGCTCACAGGCTGCATGTTTATCACCCCAATCTAGTCTAATCTCATGCATAACCTAGGCCATGGAATATCCTTGAATTAATTCTTGTTTGAGCTAGAGTCCTTTAGAAAAACATCCAATTTTGATTTTAAATTTAATTTATCAAAAAGCACCCGCCTTTCTGTTAAAATTCTTATAGCAAAACCTACGTTTGATCAGGACTCTCTCAACTTAACTAAAAATAAAATAAATAAATAATCCAGTCAACTCACACATTGTGGGAAAGCATGGGAAAAATAGAGCTGGCAGAATGCCCTGAAACGCAACATACTTGGGCTCTATCAGGCTGGAGAGTGGGGAGGGAGTTCCTAAAACAAGAAATGCCAAAATACTGTTCTTTTATGCTCTTTACCATGAAATTAGTCTTCATTTCTAGTAATATATTCCCAACTTCCCCCCCATCATTGGCAGATTAGTGCTGGCTTCTATTCTCTAGTTCAAATGAACATGACACTTGTACTTTCAGTCTCTCTTCTGGGCAAAATACCTAGTTTCTACTGAATTTACTGGGGCAACTTTTTTTCTCTGTCATGGTTCTTCCACAACATTTTTAGGGTACTTCTTTCTCCTCAATACACCTCAGAGCAGAGGAGATTAAAAAAAAAGTACTCAATTAAGGTTCATACTATGCCCTTACACTATGTGCAACCTATTAGAGTCAAGGCCCTAACTGATTAAAATCTCTCTCTTGCTCTTTTATCTCTCTACCCATCAGACAAAGCTCTTCATCTGAGACCTTGGGCAAGTCACTTCACTTCTCTGTGTCTGTTTTTCCATCTTTAAAATGAAGATAATGATCTTTACTCCCCTTTGTAAACTGTTTTAATGTCTACAGATAAAAATAATCACTCTAGATGTTTATTGTCATTGGTCTCTTTATTGTCTGCTTCTCTTAAAGGTGCATTACAAAAATTATTTTAACAATTTGTAATGTTGTCTTGGCCACTTTGACAATAGAAAAGGCTATGGAAGGAGAGGTGAGGAATGTACATTTTTTAGGTTGTACAAGAGCAATGCTTAGCAATGCAGTGATTGCTATTCTAGATCAGACCAGCGGTCCACCTAGTACACTGTTCTGTTTGTAACAGTGGAAAGTAACAGATGCTTCAGAGGAAAGCGCAAAAATTCCCGTAATGGACAAATATGCAAGAAGCCAAACATCAAGGAAGTTTCTTCTTTGCACAAGGCAAAGAGTGAGGCATGTGGGTTTATATCCCATATCTTTTTTATACTATTACATCTAAATGAGAATGTTCTCTTTATGCAGCTTCAAATCCTGAATGCAAGTGCTCTTTCAGAATGAATCTAAAGGTACATCCACACGCTAGTGTGTGTAGGCATATTTGCACTAGCTTTAATCTAACTAGCAGAGCTAACACTAATAGTGAAAACATGGTGGTGCAGGCTTCCGTGCAGGCTAGCTACCCCAGTGCAAACCCCCTGGGAACACTGTATATATACTCATGTTGCTAGCCTGTACTGAAGAATGTGTTGCTGTGTCTTCATTACTGTTATCTATGCTAGCTGGATAAAGATAGCATGGGTGTGCCTACCTGAGCTATAATCATGCCTTCACTTGCTGTGTAGACATATCCAAGAGGCCAATAGAGCAGGGAAAAGAGGAGCTCAAGATCTCCATTCCCAAAACACCTGAGCATCCGAAGGAACAGGGATTGTTGTCCTCAACAGACTTTACATTTTAAGTTGGTTGTAATAGGGTGACCTGCCCCTTTAAGGGCCAGGATGCCTAGGGCCAATTAGCCCTGTTCACATACGTCTGTGCAGGGTGCTGGACTGAAGAGGGGGGAAAGCCCAGCAGTTGAGATCTAACAACTTTTTTTTTTTTTAAATGGAAGTTGAGATTCTGGAGACAAGATAGCACCTTGAAAAAGACAGGGTGGCAGGTCATATTTCTGTGTATCACTCCATATGGAACTTTTTCCAATTCTGCCCTTTGATACCTAGGTGCAACCCCCGTTGCAATTATACAGGCTAGAGCTTGCACCTATACTGTTTCCATTGAACTCAGTATCATCTAGCTGTCTTCAACTGAACTCAAAGGGTATTGAATTAGGCTCCATGGGTGAAATCATAACCCAATGGAAATCAATAGCAAATCTCTCATTAAGTCCAGAGGGTCCAGGACTTCACAGCATGTGATTTCTTTAATCCTTTTAATAATATACTAGAAGACTCTTTTATAGTATTTTATGTATTGCTGCTCAAACTACATGTTTACATTGCTACAGGAGAGAGAAACAGATTTGAGAAATAGACTCAGTCATTGATCACACACAAGGCCCAACTTTGCTTTCCTTCTGAGATTCTCAGATCATCCATCATGGAATGACCCTTTCTCTTTAAACACAATCATTAGGAGGGACATGAATTTTCATTCCCATGTTCTGTAAGACCTTCTAGCCTCAAATTTATTATCTGTCCTGAACTCCCTTAGGGTCATCTCAAGTGATCTCTTCCCACCCATCTTTCTGAATACAGCCTCTTTGTTGTGATCAACAGCCTTCTTGCTACTTTCCATTATACCATCCATGACTTTGCTTCCAATGACTTCCTTGATGAATAAAAACATACTCCTCCCTACACGTAGCAGCCTACAGAACTCATGTTTTCAATGACCCTTTCAAATCTTCTCAATTGACCCTTTCTTCTCTGACATCAATAAATAGTACTTGGAAGTAATGGCTTTAATCAGCTGTGAAGATTTATATACTTCTGAATACATGATACTAAACAAAAATAAACCATACTGTAGTGCACAGTTATAGTCTTTGCTTTGAAAAAAAGGACAACATCTTGATCTTCATTGCACCAGTGTAACTGAGGAATAACACTACTGAAAACCAATGGTCGTTCTCCTTATTTACGCCAATGTACTTATGATCAGAACCTGGCCATTAATATGGAAAAAGAAACACCAAGAAGTATTAAAAAGTTCTGCTAAAAATGCATTTAACACAAACAATTATGTGACAGGTTTAAGGTTAGCTGATATGGTTTGCAACTGAACTCTCTGTAACTGTGGTTACACTTTTATTGTCAGCGGATGTTGTGAGAGATTTTAACCATCACTGCAGGAGGTGAATGCAGCACAGCTATTTATACAGAGATGCCAATTACAGATGGTTCTGCTGCTTCCTCAGATTCACACTAGAGCATTAAAAAACATTTATAGAAATAAAATTTTCCTTGAGCAGTATTTTTCCATGGAGCTTTTGTTCTATTTGAAGAGACTTCTGTTTGAGGCCCAGATTGTGCCACTAAGCCACAGGTCTATGTTGAGGATGGTGCTAAGTCTCCCTGGCCCAGGGGGAGTTCTGGAAGGCACGTGGGAAGTTGCCCCATTGCTCCACCTCTTAGGAGGCTGCATTGTGCATTTTCCTGCCCAGACAACACTGCTGCATGAGGCTCATCTTCTCATCACTTGTCCCTGCCTTGGTACTGCCTGTGGCTGTCCTGCCACCTCTTTTAGGGTAACTAGTGACCCAGTGGGTTCTAGGGAGAGACAGTCTCTGCGCTCAAGTGAGCACAGGTTACAGTTATAGCTGGCCTCTTGGTGAGGTGTGCAAGGGGTAGAGAGGGGAAATATGATGGGGTATACGAATCCCACACTGGCCAAGAATGAGTTAAGAAGCTGCTGTGGGCTCAGTCAGTCCCATCCTGCTGTGCCTGGAGTAGGTGCCAGGCTTGAGGCATTTAAAGGGGAGTGCACAGATCAGTTGTGGTTCGATTGGGAAGAAGAGCAGATCTCCAGCTCTTAGGCCCTAAAACTTAGATTGACATCACTCTGGAGTATCAACAATTCACACCCCTGAGAGGCAAAGTTAAACCAACCTGGGCCCTAGTGTAGACACCGCTAGGTCAACAGAAGAGTTCTTCAATCAGCCTAGCTACCACCTCTCAAAGGGGGAGATTTACTGCAGTGATGGGGGAAAAAACCCTTCTGTCACTGTAGAAAGTGTCTATACTACAGTGCTATAGTGCTGAAGCTGCAGTGCTGCAGCTGTGCTGTTGTAGCGCTTGTAGGGTAGACAGACCCTTCCTCTGTGAGAGAAGCCTGGCTGGGTGCAGGAAAGGCTTGGAGACTGTTGCCTGCCAGAGCCTGTCTGAGGGAAGATTGGCCTGTTGTGGGACTATTGTTTGATTTGTCACCAATGACATACCTGCTGGTATTGAGTGAGTCTACTGCAGCCAGTGCCCTACTGAACAAGCCAATAGTTAAATAAAGGACCTTTTGTCTCCTTACATCCAACTGGCAGTGGTTGGTTCTTAACCCAGATGTGACCTGATACACTGACATAATTAAGTTGAAATAAGCTGCTTAATGTCGACCTACCTGTGTAGTGTAGATCAGGCCTTTGTCTCCAATATGAGGAATTCCTGATTAACAGAAGATTCGTTTTCAGTGTCAATTAAGCAGTGGCATTGGAACAATTTGTATAATGGGGGTGCTGAAAGCCATTGAACCAAACTGTAAACCCTGAATATGATAGAAACCACTTCAAGCAAGGAGGTGTGACAGCACCCCCAGTGCCCTTAGTTCCAGCACCCATGCAATTAAGCCCAATATGCCAACAAACAGGATGAAGAACTTGGAAGGAGGTGCATTCTACCTCAGGATATTGACTGAATGGCTGCTTGCTAGGGGAAAGATGTGAAACACATGCAGTGCTTTCTGAGCATGTGTAGCTGGTGTAAAAAAAAAGAAATTGTGTGTCAGGAACAGAAAAGTGAAGCAGTTCCTATGCTTTCTGCATGTAGTACAGCTAGATCAGGGATTAAAACAATTTGTCAAAGGAGCAGAGAAAACTATTGTGAGAGAGCCAGCCGGATTTCTCTTCTCCTGATCACATAGAAATGCCAGGAGATATTTTTGAGTCAGCAGTGCCTTAAGTGTCAGCAATGTGTCAGCTCTACATCACCTTCACACTGGGGGCAAACAGCACCTCTTCAAACCTCTCTAAGGCAGGGGTGGCCAACCTGAGCCTGAGAAGGAGCCAGAATTTACCAAGGTACCTGGCCAAAGATCCACAGGAATACATCAGCAGCCCCCCATCAGCTCCCCCACCCAGCTCCTAGCGCCTTCCGCCCACCGGCAGTCCTGCTAATCAGCGCCTTCCCTTCCCTCCCCACATCTACTGATTAGCTGTTTTGTGGCATGCAGGAGATTCCAGGGCGGGGAGGAGTAAAGCTCAGGGGACGAGATGGGAAGGTGTGGAGTGGAGGCAGGGTCTGAGGCAAAGCCAGGGGTTGAGCAGTGAGCACTCCCTGGCACATTGGAAAGTAGGCGCCTGTAGCTCCAGCCCTGGAGTCGGTGCCTATACTTGGAGGTGAATATTAACTTATGAAGAGCCGCATGTGGCTCTGGAGCCACAGGTTGGCCACCCCTGCTCTAAAGGCATGGCCAAGATCACCAATTGGATGAAAACTATGGAATTCACTTCCCAGAGAGATCAGACTAACTATGAACCTCAGGATCTTCTGAGCAAAATCCACTTTTTAATTCACATTCCTTTGTAACCAAACCCCAGTCACAATCCTCTTTCCCTCCCAAAAAATCCTACAGAATAGGGAAGGAAAGAGAATTCTTTGTGTGTGTCCTTTGATAAAGATACTAAATGAGGCAGCAAGACACTTCAGTGGTGAGTGTGTTAGAAGAACCTAGAGTTGGATCCACTAAATCACCTGGAGGTGGCCATATTAATAAGAGTTAACATCCCTGTTAAGCAACAGCCATCAAAGCTTAATTCATTTGATGTCATTAAATCAGCTGTTCAGGGAAAACTATCCCAAGACTTTTACGTACTGTGGTCATAAAAGTATGCATGATACATCACCATAAAGGTAAGTACTGTATAAGGTCTGATGTTTTCTATAATACGTCAAAACTGAAGTCTGTCCAATGCATTTCTGTTTGTGCCTAGCAATTCCATGAAGTGTGAGTTCTAATGTCCACTTTTGCACATTTTGATTATTCCCTTTGTTTTAGGACCAGCTCAATGAGTTCTGATAGTGACATTTACTGTCCTAATAGTATATCATAGTCTTTATTCTTGATCATGTGCCTGTGAGATGGAATGAAATATTCCTCTGGTACAATATCTGAGCAGAGAGGATGCATAAAACCATAATAGAGAAGAAGGCTGCAGCTGTTAAAGACAGACATTTTTAAATGGACAGGTCCAGATAACTTGTAAAAAGCTGGCCAATGAGCTCTCTGGATCACTAATATTGATTTTTTTCAATAAGTCTTGGAACACTGGAGACGTTCCAGAGGACTGGAAGCATTAAAATATTGACACAACATTTTCTAAGGGTAAATGGGATGACTTGGGTAATTATCGGCCTGTCAGCCTGATATCTATCCTGGGAAAAATAACAGATAGCTAATAAAGAACTGCAGGAGAGTAATATAATTCCAGTCACCAGGGGTTATGGAGAATGGGACTTGTCAAACTAAAAATTGTCTTTTTTTCTCTTGATAGTTTTTGTTGGTAAAAAAAAATAGTGTTGATGTAATATACTTAGATTCTGTGTGAAGTTTGACTTACTACTGCATAACATTTTCATTAACAAACTAAAATGATTTAAAAAAACCATGTTTTGACATGAAATGAATTAAAAACTGACTAATAGGTCAGAAAATGTAATTTTGTGTGGGAGTGGTTTCAGTGTGATCCTGCTGGAACTGGTTCTACACTTATTTAATATTTTTAGCAATGACCTGAAGGAAAACATACTCATTACTGATAAAGTTTACAGATCAGACAAAGATTGGGGGAGTAATAAATAACAAAGAGTACGGGTCCTTCATAGAGGGTGATTTGGATTGCTTGTTAAGCTGGGTATAAGCAAACACCTTGTGTTTTCATGCAGCCAAATGTAAATGTAAGATCAGGAGCACAGGCCATACTTACAGGATAGGGGATTCTATCCTAGGAAGCAACTACTCTGAAAGGGACTTGCGGGTCATGGTGGATAATCAGTTGAACATGAGCTCCCTGTGTCACACTATAGTCGAAAGGGCTAATGCAGTCCTTAGATGTATAAACATGGGACTCTCAAGTACGAGTAAGAAGGAGATATTCTCTCTCTGCATTTGTCTCTGGTGTGACTGCTAGTGGAATGCCATGTCCAGTTCTGGTGTCAAGAGTTTAAGAAGGATGTTGATAAATTGCAGAGGGTTCAGAGAAGAGCCATGGGAATTAAAGGATTGGAAAACATGCCTTATAGTCATAGACTCAATGTGCTCAAAATATTTAGTTTAACAAAAAGAAGGTTAAGGGATGATTTTACCACAGGTTATAAATATCTGTTTCAGAAACAGAAATTTGATAATAATGGATTCTTTCAGGTATAATTTGATCCAGTGGCTGGAAGTTGAAGCTGGATAAATTCAGACTAGAAATAAAGCACAAATCTTTAACAGTGTGAATATATAACCAACTATTGGAATATTTTACCAATGGTTGTGGTGAATTCTCCATCACAGGAAATGTGTAAATCAAGACTGGATATTTTTTTAACGTACACTCTGGATCAAACAGGAATTAATTCAGGGACGTCCCATGGCCCATGTAATACAGGAGGTCAGACTAGATGATCACAGCAGCCCCTTCTGGCCTAATCTATGAATTAAACCAGTGTACTGGGACTTCCTCTTTCACAGATTTACTGCGTGATCTTGCACAAGTCACTCACATTCTCTTTGCCTCTGTCCCTAATCTATAAAATGAGGATACCTGCCTTCTGCCCTTTGTCCGTGTTTGTTTAGAATGCAAGTTCTTTGGGGCAGGGACTGCCTCTGTGCGTGTGTGTGTGCATGCGCGCACATGCGTGTGCGGGTTTATAGTACCTAGCCTAATAGGCCTTTAATCTTGATTGGGGTCTTTCAATGCTACCTTTCTACATGAATAATAATAATTCTAGCTACATTTTATAGATATTTTTAGATGTCTTTGGCATTTGCTTGACCTTAAGGTATTTCAAAATTGGATATATGTAAGATGTTTTTATAGCTACAGTAGTATCCAGAAAACTGGATCACTTAAAGTTTTAGTATAATAAGTTATGTACTATTTAACTTTATTAATTCCTTTTCACATGTATATAACATAACATAAGAATGTCCATACTTGGTCAGACCAATGTTCCATCTAGCCCAGTATCCTGTATTCCAGTGCCACATACTTCAGAGGGAATAAAAACAGTGCAATTATAAAGTAAGTGACCCATCCCCTGTCATCCAGTCAGGTCATAATTTATGGACACCCAGAGCACGGGGTTGTATTCCTGACCAATAGCCATAAAATACCAGGGTTGGAAGGGACTTCAGGAGATCATGTAGTCTAATCCCCTGCTCAAAGCAGAACCAATCCCCAGACCCCTAAATGGCACCCCCCAAGAATTGAACTAACAACCCTAGGTTTAGCAAGCCAGTGCTCAAACCACTGAGCTATTCCTCCCTCCACTGACGGACCTAACCTCCATTAACTTATCTGATTCTTTTTTGAACTCATTTATACTTTTCGATTTCATAATATCCTCTGGCAATGAGTTCCACAGGTTGACTATGTGTTGTGTGAAGAAGTACTTTATGTTTGTGTCCAATCTGCTGCCTTTTAATTTCATTCGGTGACCTCTAGTTCTTATGTTATGTGAAGGGGTAAATAACACTTCTCTGTTCACTTACTCCACACCATTCATTATTGTATAGACCTCTCTCATATCTCCCCCCTTAGTCATCTCTTTTCTAAGCAGAACAGTCCCAGTCTCCTTATATGGAAACTGTTCCATAATCTCATAACAGACAAGAAACATAATTTATAAGTAGAAGAAAGGCCAGCTAAACTCTTAAAACCTTATTAATTTCAAATCTCTAACTATGGCACAATTATTTGTATTATGATCACCAACTTTAAAATTGGCCCTGTGTCATGGGACAACCATAAGAAATTCCAAACTGGGTTTACTTTAACCAATGGATGTCACTGTTGTTCCATAACACATTTGAAACAGCATTCAACTGGCAATATAAAGTAAAAAATGTATTGTAAAGAAAGAAGTTTAAGAATCAAAGTCCAGGGCCGCCCAGAGGATTTTGGGGGCCTGGGGTCTTTAGTGGCTGGGGTCCCCGCTTCGGTTGTAATTCGCCGGCAGGGGGTCCTTCCACCCCAGAGTAGTTGGACCGGCGAAGACTGGGAGCAGAAGAAGCTCCGGGGACCAGGCCCCGCAAGAGTTTTCCGACCCCTCCAGAGCGAGTGAAGGACCCTGCTCTGGGGCCCCTGAAAAACTCTCATGGGAGCCCCTGCAGGGCCTGGGGCCTAGGGCAAATTGCCCCTCTTGCCCCGCCCTCTGGGTGGCCCTGTCAAAGTCACAGGTAGTTCACTGTTTCTCTCTACTGAGAATGACAACAAAATGTTTTTAAGAAGAGGGCTTAGAACATTTGAGTACACTTGGCAGGTAGTTTTGCATATGGTTTGCTTAAAAGAGCCCCTGTACCATGATGCATAAGATGAAGAGAAGAGTTAAGTAAAACTCAAGCAATTTAATATAAAATTCCATTATTTTAATTGTATTAACAATTCACACATTTCACAGACGATTGTAGTGCTGAGGAAAAGAAACAATACAAATATGTTAAACTAGGTTCTATTAGTAACAGCACACATTTAAATAGGATGAGCTTGAATATTGTGCTCTTAGTAATAGTTTCTAATTCCAAGTGATTCAAAACATTTCATTCCATTCAGCCTCACTTCCCAGCTGTTTATGATCACTTCAGATTTTTCCAGTTCTCATACTGCAACAGGGTTCTGGTGAGTTTCCTCCTTTGCTCTGTCATTCTAAGAAATTCAGCAGTCTCCCTTCCTAAATCCATCCTTAAGCTCATAAGTGCCTCAATATTCAGAGCTGCTGAGCCCAAGAAACTCCCATTTAGTCAATGATTTTAAGTCAACAAGAAGTCTCTTAGTGAAAGTGATTCGGCCAGATCCACAGCTGGTGTTAAACAGTGTAGCTCCATTGAAATCAATAGAGCTGAGCCAATTTACTTTAGTGAGGATCTGGCCCATTTTCTGTATTTGCCCTTTAAAATGTGACCAATAGCAAACATGGGAACAGTCATTATGTATTAACTCCTTTTCAGGCATTTAACCAGACTTTGATCCTGGATTTTGAGTGCACTTTGCACCATCTACCAATTCAAAGTACCTTCAACCTGGTGGATCAAACCTCTGGAGGGGTTTCTTTTATATAGGGGGATCCTCAGGTGATATACAGCCGTCCAAGCAGCTCCTAACTCTTTGCTCTCTCCCACTCAGATCTAATGGTCCCTTAGGATTGTTGATAGCTGGTGCAGTTGCTCTCACTTGTGTAGGGAGACTGACCCCACACAATAGCCTCAGGATTAGAGGAGTATGAAGGGCACCGTCGCACTACTCTTTTGGGCTGAGTACTACCAAGTCGCAGCCAAGGATTTGGCCCTTAATGCCTCCTGTGTCTCATCTATGTCTGCTGTACCAGCAGAGATGATAGTATCCTATTCATGCTGCAAGACCTCTAAGAATGGGACCCACCACTGTACTGTACTGCACAGTTCTGTATCTAAAGACCCTTTTGTGATGTTTTCCTTCCATTATGTTTGAGTCTGAAAGAGCTTGTTGCAGGTTAGTGGTTTATTGCTGTTGCCTAGGAGTTAAGACTTCCTTGAGCTAGGGATGGTACATAAAAGAAAAGAGTGTGAAGACAAATAACATGAAATGGTTGCACTGGCAGTTCCTTGTTTGTGGAAGTATCTTCTTTTATGCTCGAGGACAGTGTATCCCTACTTTTGAAGGGGGTGGTGGGGAATCTATGGGATTTTTAATGACCACAAATAGCCAAGCCATTGTTTGTATTGATCATTTGAGCACCTTCATTAGCACAGTGTCCCAGAGCATCATGCTGTGGCGCTGGGTTTGTACTGATTCTGTGCAAGGAAGCTGCCTATTGAATCACCAACATCACCTTTTCCTACAGAGATTACATTTTCCCCCGGAGACCTTCTTCCAAGTGCTGCTCCAGCCAGAACATGCAGAGTGGAGATAAACTAACACAATTGTTCTATAGCTCGAAGTGGTTTCATGAAATGCTGAGAATTCATAAACAGCTCTTATGTAAATGTTTTCTTAGAAAATGGGAAGCCTTTGGCTATGCTAGATTCCTATAGGACTGATCTGGGCTGGTAATTCCATACCACACTGTTGGTACAGAATTTTTTAAAAAAGAAAAGAACTAACTCTAGGTATAGTAGGTGAGGTATATATCAGATATTTGTATATACTGTGATGGGGCAAGGCCAGATGGCTACAGTAAAGTACTGAGAAACAGGTATGTTAGCC
>NC_133774.1:29379481-29431405 GCF_003597395.2 Chelonoidis abingdonii
GTTTTTGGGTAATACTGGATGATCTCTGTCGCATTTGATGCTCAGGCTCTAGTCGCGCTCCATGATTTTGTAGCATTGCCATCAATTTTATTCGAGGTTGAGGTTTGTTAATGATTTTAGTTTCTTGTGTATTGTAGTAGCCCTAATTCTTGGTATTTAGTCAAGCTATGCTGATGAAGCTAGTGTGCTTTGCTCGCCAGTTACATTGTCTTTGTTTAGAATTAATTTGAAGAGGAATCCACATACTCTCATTTTGATAGGTTTTTCCATTTTGTGATAGTGACCGCGGCACATCAGTCTTGTCCTTATTTCCGATTTCCCAAGGAATAGGTGCTGTAGTCAGAGGCCAGCATAGCTTTATAATCTTGTTTATTTCGGAGGATCTCTAGTCAGGCCATGAGTTTAGCCCAGAGTTCTTATGTGGTCTCCTTGCGGGGAGGGGGAGTTCCTGTGTTTTTCATTTTCTTGTTTGCAGTATTGTTGAGTTCTCCTTCTTGCATATATGGCATGCCATTCTAATCATCTTTCAAAGCTATTTTCACTCTCATCATGAGTCTCTGAAGGCCTGCCTGTATCACTAACAAGCACCGACAGACTGCTTATTTGTGTATAGTCACTTAGCTGATGACTCAACCGTGAGATATGCCAAGCGTCTGACTTTCTCTGGTGAGCGGAAATGGGCTTTCAGACATTGTGGATTTCTAGACCACTGTGCTCCCTGAAGTTAGTTTCTGTATGTCAAGCAGATTCTTTTTCATTCACGCCAGAGTAGTTTTTTTATGTTTACTGCTAACATTGCGGGGCGTCGGATGTTTTTTTTCAATGCATGACATTTCTCTTCTCTGGGGAGTATGTCTGCCATCACTCCACTTTAATATTCAATTTAGTATTTCCAGATTCCGATAGTTGTTTTAGCTGTCGATCTGTCTGTATCAGGAGATATGTTTTTCTTGGGTCTGGCTATGACCTTGACAGTTTCTTAAAACTCTTTATGTCTTAGTTTGCCCTCTGTAAATGGGGGTTGAGTAATTACTTGGCTTTTTATGTTTAGCTTATTGCCGATCTAAAGGTCGTTTATGATGCATTTTATTAGCTATCCACCTCTGAGTCAAGTGTGGCCATGTTTACATGATGAACTATTTCTTTCCCTTGCGGTTTGTGCTGTCTCCTCTCCTTTGTGGTCCTGGCTTATTGGCGGTCTTGTTCACTCAGTGATCTTCCCTCTTACGGAACCACTGTTTGGGTCCGTCTCTGTGTACTGCTCAGGATTGGGGGTTTGGGGGGAACCAGGCCCGCCCTCTCCTCTGGGTCCAGCCGGGCCTGTGGATCAGCTGTTATAGCCTCCTGTACACAGTGATGCGCTACTCCCTGGGCTACTTCCATGCCTCCTTCCAAACCCTTTTATTCCTCCGGACTTCTTCCTGTGTTGTCAGCTATTGTCTCCTCAATCTCGCAGTCACTCTCTCCTCTCGATTCTTGCTCCTCAGCTCCTCTCACAGGTCTCTCGTCTGGTCCTCACTGCCTCATGGAGTGCTCTTTTTAACCCAGGTGCCTTTGATTGGCTGCTTTGATTGGCTGGTCAGGTGTTCTTTCTATCGCGTATCCGTCTATGCTTCTCAGAAAGGTCTTATTGGACTCATGTGCTTGATTAACCTGGCAGGCAATGCTTTGGTTGCTCCGGTACTGGTTTGTTGTTTGTCCTGGGGCTACCTCTGTGAGGGAAGACCCTGCTTCTCTGGGGCCTGGGTAGCTCTCTCGTTAAACCGCTTGTGTGGAGGACGGGGAGGGGCTTGCTGTGCGTGCTGCTGTTCTGTTCTGTTGGCGCTGGCTCTGTGTGCTGTTGCTGCTTGCTGTTGCTGCTGTTCCTGCTTCTGCTGCTTTCCCTGTGGCTTGACACATCATCACCCTCTCTCTGCTATGCTTGTATGGCTGCTCAGTAGATTCTCCCCCCCGGTTCCTGTGTTTTACTCCCTACAGCCTTGAGTGGGGGGCTGCTGGCTCTGCTCCCAGGGGGGGTTGCGGGCCCGGATTTGTTGCTGGGTACCCTTCTGAGACGGCACGAGTCTCTACCTGGACCCCTGCCACCACTACTGCAGCTCTCGGGCCTACCTGGCGGCGGCTGCTTCCGCCCGCTGTTGGAGCCCGGGGTTTGAAGGAGGAGCGGGAGCCCGCCTGTTGTTGGAGACCAAGGTGTCAGCCCTGTCGGAGGGTATTTCCTGGCTGGTCTTTTTTCACTGTTGCTCTTGTGGTGGGGGTTTTGGCTGTGTCTGTTGGGACCGGGGCGGCTGTTGGCGGCGAGCCTGCCCGTCCATTGTGTCCTTTCGCCCTCGCGCTCGTTTAGCCCTCCCCACCCCGCTGGGATGTTACTTCGCTTGGATCCTGCCTCTGGGACTGAGTTGCTCGCCTTGCCCCCGCCCGCCTTCCCTCGTTTGGCCTCTTGCAGCCGCGCCTGTAATTAGTGACTTTGCTCCGTGTGTGTGGGCGCAACCCCTCCTCCCCTTGACCTGCCCTTTCCTTTTGTCCGCCCCACTTATTTCCTCTGTGGCCTGCCAGTTTGCCGCTGCGCTTCCGTGGTCCCTCTGCCCTTCCGTGCTTTCCCTCCTGTGCTCCCAGCCTGCTTGGTCCTCCCCTGCATGCGCCACGCCCCCCATGCGTTGTGCCCTCTCCCCGTTTGAGTTTTCCCCTTGGTTCCTGCACCCCACCCTCTGCCATTGTCCCCCTGATCCCAGTGACCTGGTTAGGAGCCGGGAACTCACTCTGCGTCGGTGCCCTGTTCCTTCCCCCTAGGTCTTGGTTCCTCCGCGGCCTTTAGCTTCCTTTTGGCCCTCCTCCCGTGGTCCCCTAGCGGGCGGGGTCTGGTGCTCTCTCTTCCTTCCCTCGATGTTTTCTCCCGTTCTTATGGGGGCGCTGGCAGGGGGACCAGACGATGTCCCATGCCTCATCCTGCCCTGTCCACTGCCTTAGCCTGCTCGCCGCCGCTGGCCGATCCATCACCGCCCTGCTGGGCTAGCTGGTGCGTCGTCGTAGTACCGGGGGACTCCGCTTGTGCCAGTTCCTCCTTCCGATCGGGGGGCCCCCCAGCCGGTGGGAGGGTCGGGGTGGAGAGGGTAGGGCAGCTTAAAGCCGGCCCTCTGGCGCCTTGCCCCATCTGGCGGGCCCAGCCGCTCCCTTCTCGGATATCTCCCGCTTTCTCCCCTTGGGTTGTGTCTCCCGGCGCATAGCCCAGGTGGTGGCGCCCCCGTGCGCCTCTCCGACCTCCACGCTTCACCATTAGCGGACGGATCTCCTCTTTGGGTTCCCCCCAAACCTCCCAACTCCTGATCAGACACAGGAGGAGCTGACCCAAACTGTGGGTTCCGTAAGAGGGGAAGATCACTGAGGTGAACAAATCCGCCAATAAGCGCAGGACCCACCAAGGTAGAGGAGGAACTTTGTCACAATACCCAAGGGTAAAGATGATAGTTTCATTCATTTTAAACATGGCCACACTTTGACTCAGTGTGATATCTAATAAAATCATCATAATACTGACCTTTTGTATATCTCAAAATGCTAAACATAAAAAGCCAAGTATTACTAACCCCATTTTACAGAGGGCAAACTAAGGCATAAAGAGTTTTAAGAACTTGTTCAAGGTCATAGCCAGACCCAAGAATAGAACCTAGATCTCCTGATACAGTACACGACTAGCTAAAACAACATCGTAATCTTGGAAATACTTAAATTGATTTTTAAATGTTTAGTTGATGGTCAGACATACTCCCAGAGAAGAAAAAGGTGTCATTTGCATTTGAAAAAAACCTCCCTCTCCCCATGTTATGTCAGGTTAAACCATAAAATAATCTCACTCTGGGTTCTTTGAATGAAAAAGAATCTGCTTTGACATAGCCAGATAATCTACTTCAGTGAGATGCAATTTGTTGCTAGTAAGTCACACAATGTCTTGAGAAGCCCATGTTCTCGCCTTCTAGAGAAATTTCAGAACTCTTGGGCATATCTCTACTTTTGAGTCATCATTGCTAAGGTGACTTATACTATGAATTGCATTCTGTTGCTTGTTAGTGATACAGGGCAGGCGGCTTTCATGGACTCATGTATGGAGGTGAAAATAGCTTTGAAGATGGATTTTAGAAGTGTTGCATTGCTCATTTGCAAGAATGGTGAGAACTCAAACAATATTCTGCAAAAAGAAAATTTGAAAAATCATTGAATTTCCCCTCCTCCTCTCCAAGTAGGGAGCCACATAAGAGACTTCTGGTGTCTTACTAGTGGCCTGGATTCTAAAGAGAGTCTCTCCGAAATAAAATCAATTATTTTATATAAGTTCTATTGCTGTTGCCTTTTCTGCCTGGGACAGCAGCCTATGTTTCCTTTAGGGAAATCGGAATAGTATCAGAGAACTTGATGGTGCCTCTGTTGCACTATCATTAAAAATGGGAAAACCTATTCAAATGTAGAGGTTATTTTTGATTCTCCTTTTTCAATATTTTTAATTCTGTTCCAAAAGCACATGGTAACTGGCGGAGGCAGAAGCACACTGTAGGGCTTTTCAGTCAGCATATCTGACTATGATACTAATTATATTTAGGGCTTATCTACAATACACAATGAAATCAACTTTATCTAATTCGACCTCAAACCTCTGAATTAATCAAGTTGATTGTGCATGGCTACACCATGCTCATTGTCTCGATGGAGTGCGTCCTTACTAGTTGAGCCTGCATCAATGCACAGAGGAGTGCATCATGGGTAGTTATCCCAAAATGCAACTTGCCGCCGTGTGTTTTGGGAAGTTTGAGCAATGCCTCATGGGACCAAAACATTGTTGCAGGCGAAAATGGGACCATTGTGTCGGCATCCCATGATGCACTGTCCTCCCTCCCTCATATTAATGGCAAAAAACCCAGTGGTTTTCGTTCCTTAAAACCACTGCGTGTATGCCATAAGCCCAGAAGCATGGAGCCTGCTTAGTTGTGCCCTATTGCTGTGAGCATATCAAACACCTGATACCTTCTCCTGCAGTATTTCCAGAACCGCAGTAGGGTCTGCCACATGGAACATAGCAATGTCCTGCAAACAGCCCTGCTGCAAGCCACTGAAAAAAAAATTGATAGTTGCTGCTGGCAGTCTCAGAGCAGCTGCACTCAGCTGAGCACCATTTCTGGTCCCATGAAACAAGCACTGACTCATGCGACTGCATTGTTTTGCAGGTATGAGATGATGAGCAGTGGCTGCAGAACTTTTGAAAGCAGAAGGCCACCTTACAGGAACTTTGTGCAGAGCTTTCCCCTGCCCTGCAGTTCAGCAACAAAAAAAAGAGAGCAGCTCTGACAGTGGAGAAGCGAGTGGCAATAGCTTTTTGGAAGTTTGTAATGCCAGACAGTTACCTGTCAGTGGGGAATCAATTTGGAGTAGGTAAATTAATCAACTACGAAGGGCAGTGAGTCTGGGAAATGTGCAGGACATAGTGGATGGTTTTGCTGCCATGGGGTTCCCTAATTGCAGTGGGGCAATAGATGGCGCACATATCCCCATTCTGGCACCAGACCACCTTGCCAAAGAGTACATAAACCAAAAGAGATACTTTTCAATGGTGTTGCAAATGCTGGTGGATCACGGGGCGTTTAACCGAAATCAACGTAGGATGGTCGGGAAAGGTTCATGACGCAAGCATCTTTATGAACTCAAGTCTGTTCAAAAAGCTGCAATCAGGGACTTACTTTCCAGACCACAAAGTGAACATTGACAACGTTGAGATGCCTATCATTATCCTGGGGGACTCAGCCTACCCCTTGCTCCCATGGCTCATCAAGCCACACACTGGCTGTCTGAATAGCAATTCAATTATAGGCTCAGCAAGCGCAGAATGGTGGTTGAATGTGCCTTGGCCATTTAAAAGGGCGCTGGAGAACATCCCCATGGTTATAGCTGCCTGCTGTGTGCTCCATAATATCTGTTTAAAAAAAAAAAAAAGGAGAAATTTTCCACAGGGGTGGGCAGATGAGGTAGATCTCATGCAGCCATTTTTGAACTGCGAGACACCAGGGCAATAAGAAGAGCACAGCAAGGGGTGTTGCGTATCTGCGAGGCTTTGAAAAGCCATTTCAATAATGAGTCACAGTAATGTGAGCTGCTTGTCTGCATTGTGCTTTCTCAAACCTTCACCTCGCTTGTATTACTGTCCCTGTAGAGCTAACCTCTCACCCCAGCCCACTGCTACTACTCAGTAAAGAACATTTTATTTCTCAAATCCATTTACTTTATTTAACAATCATAAGTAAAGAGGGAGAACAGAAAAAAAAAGTTAGCCTTGGGGAAAAGGGGTTGTAAACTTGGAAGGGGATAAACATTTTCAACTGTGTAACATAACACTGCATTCTTGACCATTAAAGGTCTCTGAATGGGCACCTTCTGTTCCTTGTACCCTCCCCCTGAGTTAAGTGAAAGGGATAATGGACTTTTCTCCAACACCTCATGGAATGTTTGTGGGAAGGTGACTGCACCCGGCAATGCTGGTTGTTTGTCTACTAGGGTCTGCAGAGGGACTCTACCCTCCTGCTTCTGTTCCTGCAGTTCAACCAGATACCTCAACATGTCTGCTTGGTCCATTATAATTTGAAGCATCTCATTCTGACCTGCATACTCATGAGGAGCTTTCATGGTCTCCATGTCCATGTCTAACTTCTCAGACAGTGAAATCCTCTATGCTCTCAGCTTTGTGTCAGCTGTCCCGAAGGCGTTCATTATCTCGCTGAACATGTCCCCATGCGTTCTGTTTCTCCTCCTTCTAGTCAGCGAAAGTCTGCTTTCAGGTGTTGATGAAACACCAAAGGACACATTTCCAGCTGTCAGTCATGGGGAAAAAAGAAAGGAACCATTGCATATGCATAAAATGTTTCCAAAGCAAGGCCGTTTTCGTAAAAACAAACAAAAAACCTTTATTACACTAGGTGCCAGCCATAACATAATCAGAATTCATAACTGTTCACTGTGCTGTTTTGCTGCTCCAGCCATGGTGAGTAACCCCCCCCCCCCAGTCATGGGTGACAGCACTTTTATTGAAGTTTATGGAAGGCTCATGTTGGGAGCATAGATAGTTAGTTGAACAATTGCCCTTACCCATAGCAACATGGGAAGCTGTTTACGAACAGGATGGGGGGAACGTTTTTACTCCCAAATTGCAGAATCTCACATGTGGAGCCCCAGTCCCCTATCAACCACTTGAACTACTTGCCAACCCAGGCCGAGCACAGTAAAGGGCCATTAGCAGCCATGTGGTTTGGTGATCCAGAACGTGTGGGGGGGGTGGGGGGTGGGTCTACATTCTCTTTTTTCTTGTAAGACCACTTTTAATGAGATCTTCTCCCATTTCCCCTAGGTGACCCTATGTGATATCAATCTCTTGAGGGTAACAGAGGCGGAAGGGAAAGAGATGCTGCAAGCATCTGGGTACAGACCCATTCCTTATGCTGCTATGCTGTGTACTGCAGTGATGACAGCAGAATTAATTCAGGAGTTGCGTGAGAAAGTGTCCTACCATGGTGGAAGAAATAAGACTGCCCTGCCCAGAAACCTTCTGCAAAGGATTGAAAGTTTCTTAGAGAGATCCATGGAGGATTCCTGGGATATCCCAGTCCACATAAACAGTCTTTACCAGGGACCACCCTCCGTGTAGCTGGAGTGGCCTCTTATAAGCAAAGAACCACTTTTTCTTCTCAGTAAACATGCAATACCACCGAATATGTGTTCCCACTAAAATTTAACTAAAGTTTGATTGTAACTTTATACTCACCAGAAGTGCCTTCCCTGACATCATGGTTGGCCACCGTGATGTCCTGCAGCCCACAGGGCTCCAGAGCTAAAAACATTTCCTGGCTTTCAGGGAGAATGGATCCACCACTCGCCTGTCTCCCATTCTCCTCCTCCTCCTCCTCTTCTTCATCCACCATATCATTCTCCTTGTTGTCCCAAGACTCACACACCTGAGAGGTGCCCAAGTTGCTTGTGGGGGTACTGTTAGTGTCACCCCCTGAGAATCGCACGCAGCTCATTGTAGAACTGGCATGTGTGGTGTTCAGCACCAGAATGACACTTCGTCTTCCTTGCCTTCTCTATGCTTGGCAAAGTTCTTTCATTTTCACACAGCACTGCTGTATGTCCCTCAGGTAGCCCTTCTCCCCCATTCCACAAGCGATCTTTGCATAGATGTCAGCACTTCTTCTGCTGGACTGGAGCTCTGCCTGCACAGACTTTTCTCCACTCTCAGTGATGAGATCCATCTTCTCCTGTGCAGACCAGGCTGGAGTGCATTTAGGGCATGTAGTCTCCATGATCAGCTGTGCCCAAGCTGGCATGCTCCCAGTATTGATCAAACCAGAAATGGGAATTCAAAAATTTCTGGGGCTTTAGCAGTGGATGGACTGTTTCCTCTGTACCTGTTTGCAGTACAGCAGAGTTGAGAATGACCTCGAGAGCGGTCACAGATGAGCATTGTGGGACAGCACTTGGAGGCCAATTAAGTCAAATGACACAACACTGCGTCTGCGCTACCTCACAGTCGACCCATGAAAATTGAATTAAGCGCTACGCCTCTTGCAGAGGTGGAGTACAGAAGTTGACATTAGAGGTGACTTAGGTCGGCATAAAGGACCCGGTATTGTATACACATACATTAACTGGTCAAGTTAAGGTGGCTTCTATCGATCTAACTCTGTACAGGCTTTACTTAGCAAAGTAGAGAATGAAGTTTTTCTTTTCTTTGTAAAACAGTTTTCTGTGGGACCTAATCTATCAATCTCCTTAACCACCTTCTCATATACAGGCATTAAACAGAGGTGACTGGGGAGGGGAGGGGATGGGATTTAAATTACAGTAGAAAAGAATCACTTTGAGTGATGTTAAGAAAGAGCAGTGATATCTGAGGATTTGTCAGGGGTGTTGCTAATACTGAGAAACTTATACTCAATTGGCTGATTCAATTACACACTGGCCATTCATTGCTTTCTGTGTTTAGTATGCACCTTCTAAGTATTCTTTAGCTAAACAGAAGAGTAACACCCATCAGCTAAGCTGAGACCTCATCTGATGCTTGGACTCACTGGGTTTGATTCTCTGCCACCTTGTCCGTCAGACAGTCATTTACAAAGTGGGTGTGTAGAAGGGATAGAAATTGGTACCATTCAGAGGTTCAAACATTTCACTCTCACTTTGCACAAGTGAAAAGCTGTGATAAACAGATAGTTAAGGGTTAATGCCTCTTTTACCTGTAAAGGGTTAAGAAGCTTAGTAAACCTGGCTGACACCTGACCACAGGACCAATAGGGGGACAAGATACTTTCAAATCTTGGTGGAGGGAAGTCTTTTGTTTGTGCTCTTTGTTTTTGGTTGTTGTTCGCTCTTGGGACTAAGAGGGACAAAAAGTCAATCCAGGCTCTCCAAATCTTTCTAAATCAGTCTCTCATGTTTCAAACTTGTAAGTAATAGCCAGGCAAGGCATGTTAGTCTTATTTTTGTTTTCTCAACTTGTAAATGTTCTTTTTTGCTGAGAGGATTTTACCTCTGTTTGCTGTAACTTTGAACCTAAGGCTAGAGGGGGTTCCTCTGGGCTATATGAATCTGATTACCCTGTAAAGTATTTTCCATCCTGATTTTACAGAGATGATTTTTACTTTTCTTTCTTTAATTAAAAGCTTTCTTTTTTAAGAACCTGATTGATTTTTCCTTGTTTTTAGGGGATTGGATCTGGACTCACCAGGGATTGGTGGGGGAAGGAGGGGGATGGTTAATTTTCTCCTTGTTTAAGATCCAGGGGTTTGGATCTGTGTTCACCAGGGAATTGGTGAAGCCTCTCAAGGCTGCCCAGGGAGGGGAAGTTTTGGGGGGACAAGAAAAGTGATCCAGACACTGAAATTTCTGGATGGTGGCAGAGTTACCAGATCTAAGCTAGTAATTAAGCTTAGAAGTGTCCATGCAGGTCCCCACATTTGTACCCTAAAGTTCAGAGTGGGGAAGGAACCTTGACAAAAGCGATGGAGAACCTGACCCTATATTTCTTCATCTTGGCCTTGTCTTTGTAATAAAGTCGTGTTTTCAATGTGTATTAATTTTTTTCTCCCTTCCACTCTTTCTTTTCTCAGTCTCTCTTTCACTCTGTCTCAGCTCTGCTCCTTTCCCACTCTGTTATTTCTTCTGGCTCTTTTTTCAGTGTGCCCTTCTTTTGCAGTCTCTCCTATGTGAAATGCCAACCAATTTTTATGTCTGAGTAGAACTTTTGGTCCAGCATTCACCTACTGCTTTCAGCAATAGTTTTTACTATGTCACAATAGAGAATCTCAGTCTGTCTTAAACAAGAGCTTCTATTAAAGAACATAACTACAGAGAAAACAGCCTTCTAACACAGTTTGAGTTCCAGCTTTGTCTCCTTAACTTGAGCATGGACCACACCATGTCTGGAATTATATATACTGAGACATCTAGTGCCTGAATACCATACTGTAAGCCAACAAATTACACTATCTATGCTGTTTAGAGGTCCATGTAAAAGTAATTGGTGATCTCAGTCTTCTTCCTGTTGCGTTATATAGTTAGCTCTCTAACAGAGTTACAATTGGTAGCATCTGACAAACTGTTATATCAGGAAGGCCAAGGACCTGAACTGTTCCGTTGCCATAAAAATGGTCTCACCAGACCAGAGTTTAGGCACATTAGCAGATGCTAGCACATTGGTGTGGGAAACTTATACTACTGAATCCTGTGTTGTATCTGTTCTAACAGCTGCCTTCATAGGCTAGTACTAGGGTAACTAGATGTCCCGATTTTATAGGGACAGTCCCGCTATTTGGGGCTTTTTCTTATATAGGCTCTGTAGCGGGGTGGTCACATGCTCCCTGGTCTGGAAAGGGTTAGAGCCAGCCCTGGGAGAGGGCTGGGGCTGTGAACTAAAAGTTAGGCAGACAGAGGAAGCAGCCACAGCTGGGCCACACCCTAATCAGACCTCAGTTGGCCCTGAAAAAAAGGGCTATGAGATAGGAGCTAGACACACTCTCCCTCCAGCTTCAGAGGGAGAAGGACCCAGCTGCCTGGGAGCTGTGGGTGCAGGCAACAGAGCAGAGCAGAGCTGGGAAGAAGTGAGAGGAGCTCCTGCCTGGCAACACCCCAGGCTGCAGGCCTTGTGCAAGGCCAAACCAGGTACTGGGATTGCAGAGGCTACAGCCCAGGGGTTAGACTAAGGCAGCAGGTCCAAACCCCCCTTTACCAATGATGAATAGCTTGTACACTAGTCTGGCCCAGTGAGTGGTGGCTACATGGAGACTGGCAGTAACCCTAACCTGAGGTGAGGTAGAGATAGAGGGTTGGGGGTTCCCCAGGGAGGGGAGACCCAGATCTGTGAGGGTACTGCCAGAGGGCAGCACCCAAGGAAAAGGGGCACCAGGGTTTGGGAGGGACATGGGGGGGGGTAGTGGCAAGCGAGGCATCTGCCAGCAGAGGGTGCTTCAAGGCTGGAAAAGCTAATTCCCTACATGACCAGCAGGAGGCACCACACCAGTGAACCGTCACCTCACTATAGGCTCCTATTAACCCCCCATGCTCTGTCCCAATTTTTCACACTTGCTGTCTAGTCACCCTAGCCAGTACAGACAATCCACTACCTTTGAGCAAAATTCATTAAAAAAAAAAATCAAATTGCATAAAGCTCATCTCAAGCATATAGGGCCAAATTCATTTATGATGTAATTCCATAGACTTCAGGGTGATGTTTTTTGTTTGTTTAAAGGGGATGAATTTGGCATTCTGGAAAAGATCACTTGACATGAGCAAAACTGGGACATCAATTAACAAGCATTCAATAAAGCAGGTTCTCTACAAGACCTATGTACTGAAGTGATTATCCATTCCACTGAGAAAGCTGGAATCAGCTACGCAAGATATTGAAAATTCAGTCAGGCTGAAACCTTTCAAATGACTAGAACAATTTCTACCTAAAAATGGCACTCCTAGATGAGCAGCAGCACATTCTAAATCTCAGACCTAGCCCAGAAGTGGAAATGTAAATACTTCCAAGATTTATGCCGTAAGTCACATCTTGATGATGACCTGAGACCCACATGTAAGTGCCTACCAGGTTCCTTTTGTAGTTTTCCAAATACGTGGTGAAACTAGTCTAGGTATATCACTACATACTGATGATACTCCGTTCACTGTGGAACTTGGGCACCTTTAAAGCCAGTGAAAACTATCAGTTTTTCCTCCTGTTCTGTCCCTATGGTAAGATTAGGGTGACCAGACAGCAAATGTGAAAAATCAGGATGGGGGCAGGGAAGTAATAGGAACCTATATTAAAAAAAAAAGACCCAAAAATTTAGACTGTCCTTATAAAATCAGGACATTTGGTCACCCTAGGTAAGATTATTTTTGTCCCCCAGCATAATCTATTATTTTAGTATGTTTCTTTTCTATATCTTGCCTCACATCACAAAGTTGCCAGTTTCATTTTTGCTCTCATCTCTTGTGGCAATTACTTCTATAGACATAGGCCAGCTACCAAGAAAGCTCTATCCAAACTCTCACACTCACCACTGACCACTCTGTTATCCCTCATGACCA
Source organism: Chelonoidis abingdonii (assembly GCF_003597395.2). Lineage (NCBI taxonomy): Eukaryota > Metazoa > Chordata > Testudines > Testudinidae > Chelonoidis > Chelonoidis abingdonii. The sequence goes on from NC_133774.1 coordinate 29,392,085, forward strand.
GAATTGCTATAGTAGCTTCTAACCCCAAATAAACTGTTGTTCCCTTATACATTTGGATAGAAACTTTGGCTATCAAGACTTTGACTGTAATCTGGAATTTGAGCTAATCAAATGTCAAGAGCACTGGAGTGATGTTTGTAGCTGTAAAAAGGTGTTACACAGAGACTGATTTCAGTGAGATACTGATTTCTATTTTCTAGCTCCATGAATGAGGCTTACAAAGGGTTAATACATCTGTCATTTGGTAGGTGTCAGTATCCATTGACTTCAGTGGCTGTTAAACAGCAAATGTTGATGGTGTATCAGGCAGGCCATTGCAGACTGCACCAGCTGTACGTTTTGGAGGCCATCGTAGTAATACTCACATTACTGTTATAATAGCAACTCCTTTTTATGATTTTGAATGAAAACAATCAATTACTTTGCTTATTATTAAAAAAAGTATTACATTTTCCATCAGTAAGACCTAAAATATTTGCACAGTTTTAATCTGAATACAAAGCCATTTATTTTAAAAGAAGCCTACGTCAACATACAAATGGCTAATTAGATGCCTGTCTAGCATTTGGTGGTGTAGTTATTGCAACTGTGTTCATAAGCGTAGCCATGTAATTGATAGCATTTTTAAGCACAATCCTCAGGTCTTCTCTAAAAATGTAGTCCAAAAAGATGAACAGTATGAGACTAAGTTTTCTTGTTGTTCATAAATGAAGGACCCAATGCTGGAAGACTCAGACTACTCAACTCCCATTTAAATGAATGGATCCTAGATTAATAGATGCAAGTTAATAGATTTCAAGGTCAGAAAGAACCATTATAACCATCTAGTCAGATCTCCTGCATAACAGAGGCCATATAGTTTCACCTGGTTATTCCTGCATCAAACCCCAATAACTTGTGGTGGAATTAAAGCACATCTTCTAGAAATGAAGGTTTTTGGCATGTGTTAGGAAGTGCTCAGAATGTTGATGGGTAAGGCCCCCAACAATACATACACTTTCTCATGCCCTTCATAATAGAGAGTTAGTAATTATAAATCCTTGATTTATGGTTGTTACAGGCTCAGGTGCAATCCAGACCAGTGAGGGGTCAAGTCAGTACCTACCCTGTAAACCTGGGTGCCTTAAATGCTCTGCTGCTGTGGTTCACAACCTGGACATCAACAGCCAGCAGACAAGTATTCATTGAGTGTGTGTTAAGCAGCTCTGACTCAGCACTCTGATTTCAACAGCCTACTTGTTACATCCCAGTCACACGCTGGTATGTACCAGCTCTGCTTACACTGACAAGATGACCTCCACGCTGCCTAGTTCTGAATTTGCCCACAACCAGGTGCTCTGAGATGTCTGTCCCTTTCCTGGTGTATTCAGAGGAATAATAAGGCTTGTTTGCTCCTCTAGAGACAGAAAATGTGCAGCTTGTCACTGTAACTGGAGTTAGACCCACACCAGTTTAAACACAGCACCAGGCTGATATAGATTAAAAGTAAAACAAGTTTACTAGGATTTTCAGAGAGCTTAATTATAAAGGACAGAGTTAGAAATGGTTACAAGCAGAGAGAGAAAAACGCTTTCTAGAGGTCGACTTAACAAAATGAGCAACAGCCTTTGTTCAATGTAGTTTCTTTTACCCATCTACCTTCTACCAAAATGGCTGACCACCCTTCTGGTCACAATCTCCCAAAAAGTCCAAAGTGCCCAGGTCATTTGTCGTCCTAGATGAAAGATCACTTGAGGTTCTTTGCCCCTCTCTTTGATAGTCCAGTGAGCTTTTGAAATGGATTCTTCTGAAAATTATGCTCCCCAAAGTAAAGTTCATTCAAGCTGTGAGGAAGGAGCCATGGAGTCTTGTGGTGAGCGACGTTTCAAGCAGGTTTCTTCCTCTGCTGTTGTTTGCTAAAATGGAATCTGTTTCCTGCAATCTCCTCCTTTTGTTGCTTTGATGGTTCTGTTTTCCTTCTGTGCTATTTGTATTCCCATTGTCTCAATGTAACTTGGAAATACTTTCAAGGTGGCAGAACCACATTTGTTTGTCTTGGCTGGCGTAATTTGAGCCCTGCCTGACATTCCCAATGTTTGTGATTTTGAATTTGTCTTCCCTGTGTCACATACCTCACACAATAATATTAATGCTAAGTAAGTTATTAGCTTTCTATTGACATCTTACATGACACCTTTTAGATATAGGTTCTGACGTCAGTGAGTTGGGGTACACTGAATTGGTCAGGCCAGCTGAAACTTATTACCAGATGCCAGTTAGCCCCTGCCGTCTTGCACTGGGATGCTGTTAGTGTCACAATATTACTAACCTAGCCCTAATTAACTTTATATTAAAGTTTTACTTGCCATGAGACAAGGAATTTAAATGAGGCATGATTGCTCAAGAAGCTTATACCACAACCATCCATAAAATTCTTCAGCCCACATTTTCACAGTTTACTATTCCCAAAGACCTATCCTGTGGTTTTCCATCTTAAAAGAAAACACATGATTTTGTTCAAAGCAATTTCACTCAAATTATACAGAATTAAGGGTACAGACACCAAACACTTAGTCTTGCAAAGTACTGTTTTTTTTCCAAATGTTCTATAAGGATATTATACAAGTTGGCATAGGCCATATGATCTGTCAAAATATTTAATGTTTTGGATGTAATGGATAGTTGTTATGTTTTCAAAACACAGACACCAGCAACATATTTGCCATGTTAAGTTGTGTGTCAATTAGCCATGGCTTAGTGGTCTGTGTATCAGGTATGAAATACCTATCTCTCCTCAAAGTACAGTAGGGGCAACTTAAAATTTTATTTTTGAGTGGCAGATAAACACTATGTTGCATAATACTTGGTTGAGAGAGAGAGATTGGTTTCCAGGTTACCCTTAAACTGAGGGCCTGTCGGAGCTGTCTTTATGTTAAAATTCCTATGTCAGTTTTTATTATATTGTCCTCGTGTCCTGGTCAAAATATCCCTATGCTGTTTGCTAGTCTTATTGCTATCCATCTCAGATGGTACTGCATTTCTGTGATGTCACATAGTGTAGGCAGGGCTGGTAGCAACACCAATGATTAAGGTTTCCTGACAATTCCCATAACAAGATTGTGTTTTTTAGTTGCTTATAACTTTGCTAAACTTTAACCATTTCGGCTATTTTCCATGTTGGGTGTCTGCCTAAGGCACCTTTTTTTTATGATAGTTTCACCAAAATAAAGGTTTCTGAGAATGAGGCTGGGGAAGTGAAAAGAAAACCTCAACAAACCAAAGCAGAAAAAAACACACCAGTGTTTTCGCCCATGGTAACCTTTTCTTTGAGAAGCTCTAGTGCCCCCATGCTTTTGCCCAGGGAGTTGAAATATGGGAGGGAGGTGCCTTTTGCTGTTCCTGTGAAAATCTTGGGCTAAATTATAAACCTTTGGAAAAAAAATCTCAATTCACAGATGCTCAGTAGAGACTTAAAATTTAGCAGCTAAAAAAACAAATTCTATTGTCACCAACCATGGTTTAGCCCCTCACTGCTCTCAGTACTGACCACATGGCAAATACACCATCTTCAGATACCAACTGAGTATGTTCCTTCCCCTCATTGCTTTTGTGTGTCCTGAGGCTGCACCATCCCTGGGCTGCAGAGAAAAAACTGGACTTTCCCTGTAATTGCTGCTCCAGGTGGAGTGGGGCCAGTCACTAGAACTGGGGGCAGGGAGTCTGTCTCTTCCATGTACTCCAAGATTCCCCTGTTGGTGCCTGGAGAAGGAAGCCACCACACTGGACTACAGAGGGGACAAGAGAAAGACTGGAGGTGAGGGGGGCGGGGAAGGAGCAGAGTAGGAAAAGGAACCTGGTGAGAATGGAACTGGAGGGCGGTAAGGGGAGAGAAACTGTGGCAGGGGTTTAGAAGAGGGAAGTCTGGAAGTGGGAGCAGGAAAAAAGGAGGTTGTGACTGGCTGGGCAAGGAGGCTGGAACTGGGAGGAGGGGAAAGGATAGACAGTGAGGGAAATGGGAGGCCATAGAGCAGAATCAATTCAGTTAAATGAAAAGCTGGAAAGGGGAGAGACTGGGACTGGATGGGCAAGGAGAGGGGATGGGGAAATAGTGTGGGAGGAGAGACAGATCTGACAAGGAGCTGAGGAGTGGGGGAAGAATTGGGACTAGCTGGGCAGAGAGACTGGGCAAAAAAGACACAGAGTCAAGAAATCAGGGAGGAGACTCAGATTACATGAGGGGCTTGGGAAGGGAAACTGGGACTGGGACCAGGAGAAATGGAGCTTGGCTATGGGATTGACTGCAAACCAGAGGGCCTAGGTAGAAAGATCAGATGATGGCAGGGAGGAATTGAGACCTGCTGGGCAAGGAGTCTTGGGAGAAGGACTGGAATTAGACTCGCCACAGAGATTCGGACATGGATGGGAAGCTTGGAGTATGAGACTATAACTGGATGGGCAACGAGACTGAGACTAGGAGAAGGAGCCAGCAGTGAGGAAGAGACTGGTCTGGGGCAGGTTGGAGAGGATAAGGTAGAAAAGGTCAAGTTTGAGGGAAAGGGACAGAAAGTACACTCTCCTCCAGCCTGTCCAAACATAACACAAAGAGACAGTCCCTGCCTGAAAGAGCTTGCAATGCAGATGTCTTTGTAATAGATTCCAAAGTAAATACTAGAACTGCTTGAAAATTTTCATTCAAAACATTGCGTTAAAGACCAAAAAGATATTTTGTAAATGAGTATTTTTGTGGAAAAATAATCATTGTCCAAATTTTCTGTTTTTTCATTTAAATGAAATGTTTTCTTCATTTATCGTCTGCCTCCTCTTTCCCCTCCCTTTTCAGGGGCAAAAGGAAAAAGGGACGGGAAAAGGGAAGTTAAAAGGGGAGAAAAATAAAGAAAACAAATGGGAAAATAATCAGTTTGTAGATTTTCAAAAATAAATTTTTTCATTAAAAAATTAAAACTGAAAAATTGTTCCTTTAGAACAAAACCTATCAAATGCAAATTTTGCAATTTTCATTTGTTTTGGAAAAATTAACATTTTTCAACCAGCTCTAGTAGATTCTGTACTGCTAACACAGGAATGTTGATGATGCACAGTACAGTATGAATGTACATACATAGTGTCCAAAAATACTAAACAGGATTTTTTTAAGTTGAAAAGTCAGAGGTTCATAATAGGGGAAACCAAGCAATTTTGTATCCTTTTCAATCTCTAAGTTTGGATCAGGATCCAGATTTTTCCAAAATTCAGAGTTGTTTGAATCTGAAGCTTTGGTTTGGGCTTATCTATAACTTTCAATGACAAAGATAGGTAGAGAAGGGAATGGATTATTTTCCTTTTAAATTTGGATATAAATTAATTTGTTTAATTCTTGGGAATTTAAGTTATGAAACATCAATTTACTTAATGAACACAATTAAAGAATGTTCTGTACCAACTTCTACCTTCAGATGCATGTGGCTCTCTTTGACTTCCTTTACATATCCTGGAGAACAATTTGGTATTGTTAGGAGACAAATGTATAAAAGCCTTGAATTTCAGAGCTAAAATTCCACTATCTAAATCCAACAGAGCATGGAAAGCAAACATGAAAACAGTGTCCTGTTATTTGGATTAGACGGTCAGCAGTTCAATATTTTTTGTTTAATTATGTTCATATATTTTACATTCTTGTGTGATTTTTTTTCCTCCACTTTTAAAACATTGAGTCAATGATGGCATATTTATATATAATTATCCTAACTGCATCTAATCCACTGAGTTGTACAAACATGTATAATTACATAACTGAGAAACTATTTTGAAGTCGTGTTTCTTTTGTCTATATCAAGTCTGTCTTTTTGTGCAAAGTATATATAGATATGTATTTTCTTGCAGTGCTGTTTCATATTCTCTTGCTTATCTGCACACTTAGTCCCTTGTTCTTTAGGGACAAGAATAAATCTGGTCTAAATCTTAATCCTGTAGCCAAGAACTTGAGCTGGAACAGCACAGACTTGTCAAGTGTTCAGCATCTCAGACAGCATGATAGAACATCTTTCAAAATCTTTAGATAACATGCTTACATGGAGTAGCTAATGGAATTGTGTCCTGACAGGTTTTGTTTTGATCATGAAAGATTTCTTACCACTTTTAAAATGAAGGCTGTTAGCAAATAAAACAGCAGATTCTCAGCTGGGTAGTCAAGCATCTCTAAGGATCTGTGGGTTTGTTTGAAATTTCAGACATGCACATCAGCATCACCCAGATATGTTACGTCCTCATTCTTCTGAGCAGGTATGGTACTTGGTAGAAATCCTGTGTAAGAGTCTGATCCTGCGATGCCCCAAATGCTCTCTGGCCCAACTGTTCAGTCATATTGTGAACATGTTAATTGATTGTGAGTTACACTTGTGTTCACACACAGGTGTAAGTTCCATTGTAGACTCTTCACTGTCAAAGGGCCTGCCTGCCCTGTAGCACCCACTTTTGGGGGCAAGTGTGGCTCTGCTGAGGTCTGCCTCAGTTTTTCCTTAACTTAGAGTCCACACAGGAGAGAGACTCAAAACATTGCCCCTTCTGGGGTCCAATTTATTACACCCACAAAAAATCTTTCAAAAGAAAACCCAGATCTTTAAAGTTTTCCTGCCAGTTTCAGGTGGGTCCAGGCATCCTCCTTGTGGGTCAGTATTCCTCTCAGCCAAACTCCAGGCAAGAGGTGTTGGGATTCTCCACAAGCCTTCCTCCTACTAACTGTGACTCCTGCAGGACTCCTTACACCCTGCAGTGTCTGCAAGTAGCTACTAACCACCTGTAGCTGGGTCCCCTTTTATAAGGCCCAGGTCACTTCCCATAGGCCCAATTGGGAAGTGGCTAATCAGTCCACGTGCACTGGACCCTTCGCCCTTTCTTGCAGGGTCCAGTGAACCTGTGCTAGACACCAGAGTTCGTTCTTAGGGTATGTATGCACTTCCAACTGGGAGTGCGATTTCCCAGCTCCAAGAGGCATACCCATGCTAGTTCTGATCAAGCTAGCTCTCTAAAACCAGAGTGTAAACATGGTGATGTGAAAGCTGGGAGGGCATAGCCACCCTGAGTACATGCCAAGAGTCTTGGATGGGCACTTACATGGAGTGGCAAGCCCATCCTGTGATATTTAGACCCAACAGCAAAGGAGAGACAGACACAGGGGAAGCTGATTGTGACACAGGCATTTGCTGTTGGCAACTTTATTGTTCTGGCAATAAACGAGAATGAACTAAAGTGAGGATCTGCACTGGATAAGTACAGAACTCCCAACCATTTAAAGGGGCAAAACATCACAGCTCCCACCACCTGTGGATACATTCTATTTTTAGCATGTTGGCTTGATCAGAACTAAGGTGGTTCTATCTCCTCAAGTTGGAATTACACTCCTAGCTTGAAGTACAGAAATACCCTTGGTTATGTTGCAACCTGTCACAGGATCAGGCTGTTTGATATTAACCAGTGCGGGGTAGGGACTATGGGCCGGCTTGGGGCAAATGTGTGTTGTGCAGCAAATAAATAATAATAAACATGTTAAAAGACTCAAATTGTCGCAGGCAATGAGACCCTTTTAGTTCTTAATAAGGAATCAATAAATAGGGATCTACATTCATTATTAGTCAGATGTTGGAATAACACAGTAAATACATCCTTAAAAGTAGATGGGAATGCACACCATTGGAAGTGTCTCCCAAGCTTAGATTTATTCTCATTGTGAGAAAAATACCAGTCAAGATGAAGAAAAATACTTCAATAAATGCAAAAGCATTTATCATTTCTTGGCAGAAGATATGACTGCCAGTTGCTCAAAAACTGGGGTCAAAGTGAAAAGCTTGGTCCTTTGAGAATAGATTAACTATGGTTGGTTCCCAGGATAGTTTTGCAAGGTTTTCCAGTCTAAGAAATTGGCACAAAATATTAACTATGTCCTACCCCCCACCAACCAGACAGATATTCTCATATGGGCAGAATTCAACGGATTATGCAATGTCTTCTTTGCACACTGACTTTGGAGTCCATGGATAATAATTATAATTTGTAATGAATAAGTTCTATTAATTTTGCTATTTTTTGTCTGTGAACATGAATTTACTGTTGAAATTATTTGTAAATGTGTCCAATGAATAATTGTTGCTCTGCAGGTCTTTGTGGCTGAGGAATGTCTTAGTTTTCAACCTTCACCTTCTGTTACAACAAGCACAAAGTTGGATAGGGTTCCAGTGGAAACCTGTCATCCACCAAGGGTGTGTGGTATTGTCTTGAAGTGCAAATGAATTGTCTTTTTGGCATTTCAGTATGAGCTAAATCCTGGCAGGGTGAGCACTAAACACAGTCTATAAGGCTCCAGCAGGGGTAAGCACTGAGCACAGTCTATGGAGCTCAGGCAGGGTGTGTCTGAGAAGTGCAGGCCTCCTGGCCTAAGGAGTGGGGAGTACTGCTACCCCAGGGGTCGGATGGCAAGGGTAGAGGGATGTGGGCCCACCCAACTCCACTGCATCCCAGCCCAGGGCCCTAACAGTGGCACACCAGTCTGTCACTGAGTCAGCAGGGAATCCACCCACAATACATTGACCATGTTTCCGGCAGTAACACAGCCAGATGGTATTCCGCTTTCCCTGGGCTTCTTTCTACTCTCCCCCTCAGATGTACCTGTGTCCAGGGATAGTCTTCGATCTCCCCAGGATACACCATCAAGGGTAATGATAGCAGCTTCTCAGTGTCAGGGGTGGCAAGCCTCTCTGGAAGCTTGTGCAGGTCCTTGATGCAACAGTGGTTCTCTTTGGCATCCCGCTCCAGCAGCAGGGAAGAAGTGTCTGTCTCCCTCAGCAGCTCTTCCTCAAATGAGCTGCTGGGCCAACCTTTTATATTTCCTCTTCCCTCTTCCACCCCTCTGCTTCTGGTGTGTGGGTCATGGCCCTCTTGGTTCCGTCCACCAGGTGGCTTGTGACTTCCCTCTGCACCCGCCTCTGAGAGAGGCCATGCCTCCTCGCTACACTGGTCTTGCTCTTTTGCAGCCTGGTATGAATCTTGTAATGAGTGCTGTGTGTGTGTCAGAATATGACAGTGCCAATGCACCTATGAATGATGTTATAGGTTCTGTGACAAAATGAAGTAATAGGAAATTGGTGGGTGTCAGACATGCTCAGCACCAGATCACATATCTTGTGAACTAATAAAGATGAGTTTTTTGTTCCAAAGAATAGAATTGGGTTCTGTAACATGAACCAGGCAGTTAAAAATATTAAAAATAAATTAAAGAAACATAATTTATGAACGGGAAAGAACAGTTGTTTTCATTTCAGGTACGTAGACATCTACAGTGTCTTTTGCAGGTCAGTGTATGTGAAGCTGTTATTTTCTTTAATGGCTTGTGGGGTGGAGTGGTAGGGGTAGTGCATCGACTCCTGATGCCACATAGAATGTTGAGGGGGGTGTAGAGAGGTCCCAATATGCAATTCTGTATGTGCTGCAAAGGGAGGCAAGCATGGGACTGTTGAACGTATGGGTCCACCAGAGTCTTCAGCATCTATTTGCTGTCAGAGAAGTGCAAGCATCTCCTGTCACGCGTTGCTCTCCTTTTCCCGTGCCTTTCTCTTCCTTACTCTATCCTTGTCCATTCCGTCTGCAAGGGCAATCTTCCAAGCTCTGCGCTCATTCTCTGATACAGCACTGGCTTTCAGGATCTCCTAGAATATGTCATCCATTGATGGACCTATCCTCCATGAACTTCACTGGCTATTAGCCCGCATGGCCAGGGTTGCAAAACTATGCTCTAGAGTCTCCCAACCCCTGTTTGCCAAAGCTGGGAAAGGGTGACAGGGGATGGATCACTGGATGATTACCTGCGTTGTTCGTTCTCTCTGAAACACCTGTATTGGCCACTGTTGGAAGACAGGATACTGGGTTAGATGGACCATTGGTCTGACCCAGTATGGCTGTTCTTACGTTCTTATAGATTCAGCAACTGGACCTTTGTAAATAATTCTACTGATGATGCATGAGTCAGAATGGAATCAAGATCACTCTTACATAGTGGTGCTTACTCTGTGAGAAACAGGAAGCCTGCCAATCACTGGGGTCACTGAACAATGGGGGGGGGGCACATCCAGAGGCAGCACATAATTGTTATGGGGGGGCCGGCGGCACAATTTAAAGGTTCTGGGGGGCATGTGACCACCCCACAGAGGTTTTCAAATTGTGGTGCACAGCCCCCTAGGCTGCGGAGGAATGTTTTGGGGGGCAAATGGTGATGCCAGGTGGCTTGGGCTTGATTGGGCCAGCCCTACATGGTGGGAGTTGGGGAGGAAGTATCATCTGCACCCCCCGACTCACCTCAGTGGGCCACCCAGCCTATCAAAACATTGGGGAGGGGGGAATGAGCCCTGCCTGTCCCCCTATCACCTCTGGTTACATCAACTTAACCTAAACTACCACAGAACTGATTTAAAAAGTCAGTATTTGCCAACCATCTCCACTCAATTACTGCCGATATTGCCCATTTTAAGGACAGTATAGAGAGAGACAGGTAATCTTAGATTTGAAATGCTAATTTTTCATGATGGTGACCTTTGAACTGAGGTCTGCAACTGCCATACACTTTAGCTGGGCCAAGATTACTGGAGACAAGCCAGAAATAAAACTACTTGGCTTTTAGGAATAAGATTGAGCTTCCAGGAGCATCAATTGGACAAGCTAATTTTGTAAACTGAGAAAGTGTGATCAGGAAGTGTGAAGGACAAACTGAAGCCTACAGGTGGGATTGTCTAGGGTAGTGATGCTCAGACTGAGGCTTGCAAACCACAAAAGGAAGTAAATGGGAAATACTATTTTTTTAAAATTTACTTTGCAGAGTAAGATCTCACTTTGGGCCTAATCTTTCTCCACCTCCAGTTGGAGTCAGTGGCACAATTACTTTACTTGAAGCAAAATACACCCTGTAACTATGCACAGACTTCTTACATGGCCCCTTTGGAAGAGAGTGTCCAGTAAACTTCTGAAGCAGGGTTAAACCAACAAACATTGTCCATGCCAATAATGTAACTTTTGGGATTTAAGTCTTCTGCTGAGAAGAGAAGTGCGCATTAAAACTCCTGTTGGTGCCCTGGCTTTTGGCAGCTGTCCATAGGCTCTGCTGGCCAAGAGTAACAGTATTTTGTAGCTGTGATCCAGCATTAGCCTGCCGGACAGAAAAGATTGTTTTAGGTGGGAGAAAGACTCGCTTCAAAGGATTGAATCTGGATTTCCAGGTCGTTAATCTGCATGTTATGATTTAGATGAAATTGTAGCAAAACTGCTACAGATCCAGAGTGTCCAGTGCTTAAAGCAGTTGTATAAATAGTCTTACGGACTTATTTTTCACTATATGTTTTTCTTTTTTTATTAGTAGAGTGTTGTGACTTATGTGCTTTACTATCATTTTGGATTTCTGTTTTTCTTTTGTCTTCATTACTACCATGAAAAGAATACAGATGGTACAGAATATTCTGAATAAGGCTGTACTTACCATGTCATTTTATCAAGGATGGGATTTTCAAAAGCACTGAGTGTTGACCTAACCCTGCGTCTGTTGAAACCAATGGTAAAACCCCATATCCCAAATGGATACTAGTCCCACCTGGAAGTATTTTTAAAGCTTATGTAGCTGTCCTATTGTTTCATTACAAATCTAACAAATCAGCTGTTTAAGAACATATCCTTTTGATGCTTGAACCTTTCTAATATTTCCATTATTATTTTACCAGAAAACATCTCTACATTGCAGTGCAGTTTTCAAAGAAAGATCTAATAAACAGAGCTGTGGAAATCAATACATATAGGGAAATTCTTGCCAGTTTTGCGCAACTTACCTGCATGCATTTCCATGGCAACGAGTACTACAAATGCAAACAAACAACAATCTTCACACCACATTGTTGGCTAGTGTGTAGGTTATCTAAATAGTGCCAAGTGAATCTCCAAAGAAGGGGGCGCCACTGTAAGCTCTCTAATGGAGCTGCTTTAAATTGATGGCTCAACTAATCCAGCCCCCTGCAAGCGGCTCTTCCACTGACATAGTGCTGTCAACACCTACGCTTATGTTGGTATAACTTATGTCACTCAATGGGGTGATTTATTCACCCCCCTGAGTGACTAAGCTGTCTGCCAACATAAGCTGTAGTGTAGACATGACCTCAGTTAAACTGCTGTCACTGCAAGCTCTCCTGTGAACTGTCTTTTACAGTATCTGTCATATCAAGGTTAAAAATATATTTTGGGTAAATAAATGATAGTATTGAAGTCTGCAGCTGCACAGTTAATCTACAGTAAAGCTGACTTGTATGTTCAGAGCTTTAAGACACTGGCAATGATCAAGGCTGTGCTAAGCACTGCCATACTTATATTGCATATAAGTGACGCTCTTGAGCTGTTAAGGTAAAGGATAGGCATTTTCCTATCCATCTATGTATAAACACACAAATATTGGCTGGTTAATTATCAACATTACATCAATTGACATAATGGGCCAAATCCACCCAGGGTGTAATGCCATTGAAGTCAAGGGATGAATGTGGTCCAATATATTTATTCCTAGCAAAGAGTTCACTATAGCTTCGTTTGACATATTTCATCTTAAAGGACAATCTTCTCCACTGTCTTTAAAAACTTACTGTATGTGATGTGAAAATTATTGCGAAGTTAGGCCTTGATCCAACTCCCACTTAAATCAGCAGGGGCCTCTCTCATGGGGAATTGGATCAAGCCTTCAGTTTATTCACCCATTATACTAAGAAATTTATTGCCCTAAGCCCATGGATTTTCATGGGGGGGGGAGGGGCAGAGAACACAGACTGTGACAATAGGCAAGAATTTTTCTACTTTGAAAAAGTCTTTACATCCCCACATTACATTTAATTTCCTCTGTCGCTGAGGTTATTTTAAAATGTATTATCAAACAGCGTTGACAGTGGGTGATACTCTCACAGCTTAATCGTTTTTGCATTTCTCTTTGAAAAATCTCTCACTTGCTCGCTTTCTTGCATGCACACAGGAGAAATGTACTCCCTTTAATCTATCGATACAATCTAATGCACCAGCCAGTTTTGTTGAAAATCTGCTCAGTGGTTCAATGTACTGTGGATGCAGTGTACAATTTCACAATATCTTAAAAGAAGCATAAAGCTAAAGACAAACACAGTTGTCTGACTCAGTAGTCAGGTTCATGCAGAAATATTTGAAAGAAAGCCCAAAGGGAATTTATAAACACAACATTTTATAGCTTTAATGTTCAGAATGATTCTTAACCTCATACGACCATTACTGTGAACAAGCTCAAGCTTTGTGGGTCAATTTGTTTCTCATGCAGCTAAGAGACTTAAGAGGTACTGTATGGGATGTGCACCATGGGTCTGAGCCTGCGCTCCCCATTCAGGTTACTATCCCATTCACTTAAGTGGGAGTTAAACCTGAGTAAGTGGTGCAAAATCAGGTCCTGTGCTTTATGGTCTACATCATTTTGCCACTCTAGTCCTGACTTGCCATATACCTGGTATCTTTATCCCTCGGCCTTTCTTAAGCAGAGAGTCTGGCACAATGTGTCAGCTTATGTGTCAATGATGTGATGTGAACAAATGACCACAGGTAATTGAGATGAACCTGAAAAAACCATGTCACTGGTGCTTCACAAGTGGACAAGACAGTATGGTCTAGTGGACAGCACACTGGCCTGGGACATGAGAGACATGACTCCACCACTGAGCTGCTGTGTGTCCTTCAGCTACTACTTTCATCTGTAGCTTTGTTTCCCCTGCCACCAGTTCTCTGCCTTGTCAATTTAGATTGCAAGCTCCTGGGAGCAGGGACTGTCTCTTACTGTGTTTTTGTACAGTGGGACACTGATATTGGTTATGGCCTCTCAGTACTATTATAACACAAATCATGAATAACAATCAGGATTCAAATTTAGGTCTGTAGCAGGGGCAGTTCTGTGTAATAACCCATTTTATGGTATGTATCTATTTGTTTCCAAAGTTTTTGGGCAGAGGCACAACTTTAATTAAAATGTGCAGAGAAATGCCCAAGAAGAAAAGGCTATCTCCACTTTAACAAATAATTGGATCCTCTTCTAATTACAGTCTTGCCCCTACTGACAATCACATCGATAAACAAAAGCGTCTTTAGCAACCCCCTCCAAAGAACACTGCTGAACTGAATTTAATTGGAAAACAACTTGTACACGTAAGAGCTGCTTACTGACATGAGTAGGAAAGCAGAAAGCTGTGACTAATCAGGAGACTTTAAAGTGGCATTTTCATTAGCCTGAGCAACAGGAATGGAGACGGTACGAAGTGTAAACATCTCACAGCTAATAAGTCACCCCAATATTTTGGAGTTATGCTAGTCTATGTTCTCTTTTAATTCTCCCCTCAATCCATATAAAATACTACGTGGAGCCCTTATGTGGAAGAGGCTGAGAGTACTAAATGATTAATTTCCTATACTATACTGAATTCAGTGGTAGGTAAGTATATTGCCAAAGGCAAATTAAGTGTGCACATCATTACATGAGATTCAGCTTTAAAGACAGGAGTGAGCAAAGAAGTGCTATGGCTGCCCACAAACACTATTTCATTCCTTTGTTTTTCTGGAAGAGGAAATAGTTAGTCATCATTTCACTTGCTGACAAGTTGCAGCTGGAGTTGTAATGCTGTGTAGCCTGCCAGTCAGCAGACCAGTACTTCATCATTTACTGGAAGGTATATTCCTCGTGTACACAAAGGGCTCATCTACACAATGAGTTACTGCACAGCAAGCCAGCATGTGAATCTGCAATGCCAAGCTTGCTGTGCAGTAACTCACTGTATGGATTCTGTCCCAGCACAATGAAAATCCTGGAACCTGGTTTGGCATACATGGGTTTGAAAGCAAACAGCACTCCAGGACTTTCATTGTGCTGTAGCAGTGTCCACACTGAGTTACTGTGTGGAAAACTGGGGTGCCATAGAGTCACATCCTGGCTTACCACCCAATAACTTGTCACATAGACAAGCCCAAAGAGAAGCTTTATTAAACCTGGCATTACAATTATCAACAGTAGCTTTCTTTGGACTCTTAGACCTTGTCTGTGGTAGAGCAATCAATGAGTTATATATCAATTTATTGTTTTACACCAATTGTTCAACCTTTGAATACATCCAAACTTGCCATCCTGAACTGATATATTGTTTGCCATTATATCCGCGTTAAGGCGTCCTTACAAACTTCTGCTGTGATGGCTGCTACCCCTGACAGCTGTCATTTTTAATATTAGTATTTATATTACATTAACATGTAGCATCCAAGATCAAGGCATCTTTGTGACAGTCCCAGTGCTGAAGTGCTTACAAACTGAACTGACAGAATGAGAGCGGAAAGAGGGGAGAAGAGTCTTACCCAAACTCCCACAGCTAGTTGGTGGCAGAGCTGAAAACAGAACTGTGGTCTCCCGCTTCTGCATCCATTAGACCACACTGTCTGTCACCTTGACAGCTCCCACAGCCACTGAATCTCCTTTTTATGCTGGCTAAAGGTCTCCTGTCTGCCACCAAACAGAAATACTCCCTTTACAAAGAACTCACTGGAGCCATGCACCCCGCTGTACTTCCCTAGCCCCATTCTACAGCATCTCTGCTCGTGATCCAGAACGGTGTAAGAGTCCCCTCCTTTTTAATCGTACTTTTGCTGTTCAGATACTGGATTCACCCTCTGTCTCTGCCAGGATCTCCTATTTATCAGCATATTGAACTAGTTATACAACAAGATAGGGTTGAAGTATGGGCCTTCAGCTGACTCCCATTCTGTCCCATCTTTCTTTAAACAAAGATCTACATGATAAATTGTCAGCTTGTTTTCCGGGCCCGTGATTAGCATCTCACAAAGACATCAACCAATTGCAAGCACAGAAACTGTTCTTTTTTCCAAGCTCTAGCTATTTTTTTGGCTGGGAAAAGATAATTAGGCATGCTGCAAGCTGTTGCTACAGAGCTAAGGATTTAGGATGGCAGCTGGAAGATAAAATCTTGACAAATAGCAACTTAGCCGTGGGAGAGGTAGTCAAATGGTAAAGGCAAAACCCATAACATCCAGGATTAAAAAAAAAAGAAGTCGTCTTCCGGTGGCACTTTAAGGACTAACCGATTGATTTGGCCATAAGCTTTCATAGATTCATAGACTCTAAGACTGGAAGGGACTTCAAGAGGTCATTGAGTCCAGTCCCCTGCCCTCGTGGGTAAAAAACCCACTTCAGATGCATGGAGTGAAAATTACAGATACAACCATAAATATACTGGCACATGAAGAGAAGGGAGTTACCTTACAAGTGGAGAACCAGTGATGACAAGGCCAATTCAGTCAGGGTGGATGTGGTCCACTCCCACTAATTGATGAGGAGGTGTCAATACCAAGAGGGAAAATTGCTTTTGTAGTGAGCCAGCCACTCCCAGTCCCTGTGAAGCCCAAATTAACGGTGTTAAGTTTGCAAATGAATTGTAGCTCTGCAGTTTCTCTTTGAAGTCTGTTTTTGAAGTTTTTTTTGTTGCAGGATGGCTACTTCTAAATCCATTATTGAATGTCCAGGGAGATTAATATGTTCTCCTACTGGCTTTTGTATGTTACCATTCCTGATATGATTTGTGTCCATTTATTCTTTTACGTAGGGACTGTCCGGTTTGGCCAATGTACATGGCAGAGGGGTATTGCTGGCACATGATGGCATACGTCTCAT
Source organism: Chelonoidis abingdonii (assembly GCF_003597395.2). Classification (NCBI taxonomy): domain Eukaryota; kingdom Metazoa; phylum Chordata; order Testudines; family Testudinidae; genus Chelonoidis; species Chelonoidis abingdonii. Next base: position 29,408,811 of record NC_133774.1, read on the forward strand.
CAGTAGATGTGCAGATGAATGAGCCCCTGATGGTGTGGCTGATGTGGTTGGGTCCTCTGATGGTGTCGCCAGAGTAGATATGGGGACAGAGTAGGCAACAGGGTTTATTACAGGGATTGATTCCTGGGTCAGTGTTTCTGTGATGTGTAGTTGCTGGTGAGTATTTGCTTCAGGTTGAGTGGTTGTCTGTAAGTGAGGACTGGCCTGCCTCCCAGGTTTTAAAAGTGTCCCTTTGGTTGCAGAGGTGACATGTTAATATCCATTAGGAAAAGATAACATGATACTGTAATATTAAATAGCCCATGTGTAATAGTGTCATCAGCTGGCAGAAATCACACAACATTACATGATAGTGGCACATATAAGTTTCAGAGCTATTTTCTGGGCCCATCCTACTATCCTATAATGAAAGCATCTAGCTGGCAACATTTTTTCCATCTGAAATCCAAATCATGGAGCTATATTCGCAGCATTTATACTTGCAATTCCCAGTCCCTAACTAGTGCCAGACTCGGTCTCTCTATTGTGGTTTAATTAAGAAAAAGAAAGATTACATGGTTCATTGAAATCTGTGGTTCAGAAACAGAAATTTCCATAAAAGTGCTTTTATAGAACACACACACTTTAGAGAGAGCTTTAAAATGTTATTTATATGCCTACCAGTGGCCTACATTTGGGTACAAATTGAGAAATTACTTAGTAAGATGTGGATACAAGGGGTCCAGAACAATGTTTATTAATCCATCCAGCTTGTGAATTTTTATTATACAGAGTAGAATGGATTGTCAGCAAATGGCTTTTTGGAGTTTAGGCTCAGGTTCATCCAAGGTTCAGACACTGCATTAACTCCAGGCAGGAAATGAGTAAATGATGCTTCAGTCCAATATTATCCTGAAGTATAGCAGAAGAATTTGCTGAGTCATATCTGAAATCTGTGATTTATAATTAGCTAGGTGCTCCTGATTTACTGCTGCCATTTACAATGCTGTCACAGTCTATATTTCAGTCATATGGTATAGATACTTCACTCAGGTACACAATGCGAGCAAAGGTACAGATAGGGAGAGAGCAGGAGGCAATGAAAAATAGGACAAGTCACATAATGAATAATTTTGTATTATCTCAACTATTATATACTGTTATTACATGTTTACATTATGGTGGTGCCATGAGACCCAATCAGGACTGAAGTCCCACTGCGCTGGGTGCTGTACACAACTGATGTTGACAAGGTCCCTGCCTCAGAGAGATTACTTACAAACACAACTGAAGAGGTGAGTTTTCATAACACTTGACTCATGATGTAATCTCTAACCATTCAGCACCTTACCTTTCATTAAATTTGTACTAGATGACTATGTGGCCTCTGGCCTAATATGATTAAAATAACATCACAGGGACAGGAGATAGAACCATTATTTTCAAAGGCGCTAGTAATAAGCAAGAGATTGATATTAAGTTGTTTCTACCATGGAGACCGGACAAAGATTGACTCGGCTGTTGACTTATCCTTTAGACTGTAAAATTAGTTGAGCCAGGTTATTTTTGTCCATGGCCTGTTATGTAGCACTATACATGCGATTAGTTTTGAAAATCTGGACACTTCATTGGTGACTATCCAAACTGATTCATAAGCCACAGTTTATTATTGAACAAAATATTGTGCAGTTAAGAATAGGTAGAGACTACTTTAGTCATTTCTTATTTCTATATATTCTACAATATGATACTTTAGATAAGTATTTATCTTTATGAAAATCTGTAAGTCATCTTTATTCTATATTCATTGGCCTGGAACAAATTCTAGTTGTGTTAAATGTTCCACATCTTTCAAGGTATTGTGTATTTTGATTGCATTCATTCATTTACTCTATCATCTATTTCTAACTGTTAAATTACCTTTGCTTTATGAGATGAGTTCAATGTTAACTAAAACTTTTAGCCTGCACCTTCATTCATAGGAGTGAGTATTGATTGTTTAGTTAATTATTGATGATTACAAGTTTGGTTGATAAAAATAGTAGTGTTAAAGTAATACAGTTAGGCCTGGTCTACATGGGAGGTGGGAAAAATCTGTCTAAGTTACGCAACTTCATCTATGTGAATAATGTAGCTGAAGATGACGTACTTAGACCTACTCACTGCAGTGTCTTCACTGTGGTGAATTGACTGCCGCTGCTCCCCTGTTGACTCTGCCTGTGCCTCTCGCAGCAGTGGAGTACAGGAGTTGATGGGAGAGCACTCGAGGATAGATTTATCGTGTCTAGACTAGATGCGGTAAATTGACCCCCACTGTATCAATTGCTGCCCGCTGATCCAGCAGGTAGTGTAGACATACCCTTAGACGTCCTTAAGATGTCTGACTTGTTACCACATGTTAATTTTATATTGTTCTACTTTTTAAAATCAAAATGTCATGATGCACGTTACATAGATTAAAGTTTGGCTAACTGATAGGTCTCAAAATATAATTTTAAACAGGGAATAGTCATCAAGTGGGTGTGTTTCCATCATAATCTCAGACATCAGTTCTTGGCTCTACACTGGTTAACATTTATACATCATTGACGAAAGGAGTTGGGGGGGAGAATCACACAGATAAAATAATCATTGATAAAGTTTGCAGATGACAGAAAAATTGAGAGACTGGTAAATGATAAAGAGGACAGGTCACTGATACAGAGAGATCTGGAACACTTAAGCTGGGTGCAAGCAACAATGTGTGTTTTAATCCAGCTAAAAGTATGTATGTAGGAAAGAAGAAATGGAGGCCATGCTTCCAGGTTGGGGCACTATCTTTGGAAGCAGTTTCTCTGAAAAAGATTTGGGGATCATCATGAATAATCATCTGAGCATGCTCTCCCAGTGTGACGCTGTAGCCTAAAGAGCTTCTGAGATCCTGGGAAGCATAAACAGGCAAATCTCAAGTAGCAGCTGAGAGTTTGTTTTACCCTGTATTTTGTGCTGGTGCAACCACTGCTGGAATACTGTGTCCAGTTTTGGTGTTCAAAATTCAAGAAGAATATTGATAAGTTGGAGTGGAGTTCAGAGAACAGTCATGAGAATGGTTAAAAGACTGGAAAATGTGACATTGTAACAGACTCAAGGAGCACAATCCATTTAGTTTAACAAATAAATGGGTAAGAGGTGACTTGATTACAGTATATAGACACCTAAGGGATCTTCAATCTATCAGAGAAAGGTATAACACAGTCCAATGGCTAGAAGTTGGAACTTAACAAATTCAGACTGGAAATAAGGCACAAATTTGACCATGAGAGTAATTAACCATTGGAACAATTTACTCAGGGTCATGGTGGATTCTCCATCTAAGTCAAGGTTGGCTGTTTGAAGTATTTGGAGAAAGTGCTATGGAATCAGACCATATGATCACAAAGATATTAAGAACCAATGAGATCACTGGGGCTATGCATAGGTAAAGGGATCTGTCTTGGTAGGTGCAGAACTGGGACTTTAGTCAATTGAGTTTTAGTCAAATCAGTACCACAGAGACGGTATAAAAACTGAGAGAGAAAATTAGAATACACATAGGTGTGGAAGAATAATAGTACTGTACTATCCAAGATAATATACATAATTTATTCTGCAATACTTTTTATTAAGACTGGGCTTAAGCTACCTTTGGATCTAGATCTGGGTTTTGAGCATCCTGAATCTGGAGTTCTTTGGATCTTGGATTGAACCCATATCCACTTATAATCCTGACCAAAATGGGCTTGAATGGTAATTATTAATGAGGAGCAACTCTGGCTTGTATGCAGCTGTAAAATCATGTTCCTATTATCTTGCTTGCCTGAAGATATATTCCGCCTAATACCCCAAATGCTGCAAGTGACCTGCGTGGATTCCTAAACCCCAGTGGAGCCAGAAGGATCTCTTCATGTTAAATAGCTTGCAGGATCCGTGTCTAAAAGAGAAAGTGTAACAGCTCACTTCCTGGTTTGATTGAAATATATTCCCTCTCCAACATGAAACTTCCTTGCGGGCACAGTTTGATAGCATCAGAGGTGACTGCATTTCAGTGATGAGCAAAGTGGTTCATATACACACATGCACAAAAAAAATCTACAATGAGGCAGCAAAGTTTGTAAATTATTTTGGTTCCATTTTATTCCATACGTTTTATATAAATGCAAGTTCCTTGTCATTCTTATTGCATTGACTGTCATTGTGCAATAACTAACTAGTAACATTACTGGAAATATAGGAGGAACAAAGTTCCTGCACAAACTGTAGCAGGATGTGGTTTGCATTATTACCAAGCAGCACACTCAGGAAAGTGCTGAAAGCTGGCAGTCAACATGCACTTAATTACTGGTTGTTAAAATAGGGCTCACTCTTTATTGTTTCTCTAGTTTCAATCTACATAGCATCAGAATAAAACACTAGTAGGAAGTAGATGTTGCCGGGGGGAGGGGCACAGAAAGCATGCTGTAAAAGATGCCAAAATGCAACCCACCACAAGCTTTAGATGTTAGTTATCCTGGGAACTGGCATGACGGGAAGCAGCACTTCATTTCCAGTCTTGCTGGAATCCAGAGTATGTTCCAGGAAGAGAATTACAAAGATATTTAAACCTTCCTCATTTGAAAGTGAAGATGAAGATAGTTATAAAATAGTCATAGAAAAGCCAGATGAATATTTTATTCCCATTTAAAAACAAAGTTCAAGGGAAAGCATGTTTCTACTAGAGAAATATTAGAAGCATTTATATAGTTAGGGGCCTGACCGTACTCCCACTGCACTCTGTGTCAAGTCTCCCAGTGATTTCAGTGGAACAGCATCCAATCCTCAATTATGTAGTTCAATGAATTTGTAAAAATGGATCTAATCAATGCTCTGGGTATATAGAGAGTGGTGAGTTCTGAGTGTTAGTGGGGTCCTACATAAAACACTCACCTAGCTGCTACAGTTACTGTCTGGCCTGATGCAGTTTCAGGAGAAAGCTGTGCAGGCAGCATGTATTTTTCAAGTACAAAATCCATGTAAATAATCAAGGAGCCAGGAAAGGATTATGTGAGGCAGCACAGACATTTCAATCCTTTGAGGATACATCAACACAATTTCAAAAGCAAGGTCCTAAATACACTAAGCCTAATATAAGGTGCTGATTGATCAAATGCTAAAAGTGCAAGAAGATTGGTCATTTCACTGTTGTGTTTCACAAGGGCAGCAAGAGAAGTTAAAGCAGAAGGGGGAAAAAATCACAGCGCACCACTATTGGTGAGCCATAGGGGGTGAATGCAGATATCAATGATATTCCAGTCAATATTCAGGTTCACAAAGAGACAGGCACACATGTGAACTCTGAAGCAGTACATTAGAATCCAAATAACCCTCCTCAATAAGTGAGAATCTTTCTTAAGCAGCCCAAAAGGGAAATTTCTCTGTAATTTTTCCAACAAAAATTAAATATCAAAGTACCAATTGCCAGTTTGACAGGTATGTCATCAGTGGTCTTAGTATAAAGAAGGTTAGGCTATAGGCAGGCTGGCAGGAACAGATCCATAACAATTCACGAGAAGAAGTAAGACACTTGCAGTGTGCCCAGGGAAGATTAAACAAAAAGGTGCCAACAGTGCGCCCAATGGGAAGCGGTTACAACTCTAATGTTCCCTAGAGGGTGACCAGACGTCCTGATAAAGTTGGGACTGTCCTGATATTGTTTGTCCTGTATCCCAACTGATATTTTGCTTTGCTTTTTTTTCTTTGGCACCCCGCCCCCCCCCATGTCCTGATATTTTGTTCTTGTCATCTGGTCACTCTAGTTCCCTAAAACAAAATGGGAAATTGGGGCTGTATAATAAAAGTTTGCTGTGCTCCCTGAGTGGTGTACGCTTGGGGCTCAGAGCCTGAGCAGAACAATTGGCATGTGAGTTGCAATAACCAAAGGAAGCAGTTCAGAGGAAGTAGTACCTCTGACCCACATTGACCCTTTTCAAAGCCAGGGGTTTTTGTCAGGTTCCCCTTCACACTGACAATGCCAAAGTGACTATTTTTATCACGTTATTTGGATGATGATATTTTCAAATACTAGTGTACTCAAGAACTGTAGCACTACCTGAAAAGGGTAGTTGATCATATATAGTCTTTTTAAAATCATGTCCTAGCTGGTGTATGGAAATAATGAAGTCTGCTGACTTGCAGACAAGCAGGGCTGCTGCTGAATAAGATAGAAGGCCCATGCCACACAGCCCTCCCCACCCAATCCCCCCAACTCCCTATGCCCAGCCTCTTCCAGACCCGCTATGCCAAGGACCTCCCTGCCCACAGCCCCACCACAACTGCCCAGTCCCCTGCACACCACCATCCCTGCCCAGCACCCCAACATGCACAGCCCCCCAACAACTCCCCAACTGCCTAGCACTTCAACACACAAACCTCCCCCACTGCTCAGTGCCCCCTGCCCCCTCCCAGTCCAGCACCCCCACACAGAGACACTCTCCTTCATGCCCCCCAGAGACACTCTCCTTCATGCCCTATCCCCGGCCACGCTCACTGGCCCTGCTGAGCCAGCACAGAACAGGGATCACCCTCCCAGCACAGGACTAGGGGGCAGAACAGCAGAAGCCTGGGAGCAGAGAGCGATCCCATCCCCTGGGGCCATACCCAGCCCTATCTGCCTGGCACTGGTGCACGTGGTGAAGAAGCTGTGTTTCCTTGCAGCCAACTTCCCCAGCCCACCACTTCTGCAGAGCGGGTTCTGCAGCCCACCTGGGCGATTTAGAAGGGCCTGGGGCTCCCAGCTGCTGCTGCTGCTACCACAGTGGCCGGGGCTCACCGGGTCCTTTTAAATTGCCTGGGCCCCTGGGCAAGTGCCTTCTTTTCCCCCCACCCATCTGCGAGCCTGGGCAGAAGAAAATGAAACCTGATTCCGTTATAGAATTGTAAAGCATCTGAGGCATAGTATAATTCATTTCTAAACAGATAAATACCAACTACTAAGAAATATTACATGCTAGGAAGGAACTCCTGAAAAGTGAAAGCAGCTGGTATTGGTATAGGCATTCAACACAATGTAACAGTTTTTCTCTGAAACACGAGTTCATCTTCTACAATGCCAGTAGGCCAACCATTAGGCAGGTGAATGCAGTAATGGGATTACTAGGAGTGTTATTGGATAAAGAATGGTTTAGAGGAAAGGACTGAGGTTGGAGACTAAGTTCTTCCTTTTGAGAGCCAAGTGGGACAAGCCACACTTTGGTAGCACTGTTTTGTCATTCCTCCCAGAAATACCAACCAAGAACAGGTATGCTCAGCAGCTGTATTGTTTGGAAGATGGGATGAATTTATTCACCTTAAATTTTCCCTCATTGCTTTATCTTTTACAGTTACATCTCATCTCTAACTTGGTTCAGACATGCCAAGCTTCTACTAGACCATTTTCAAGAAATAATTGTGTTTTATGTTACTCCTTCCTGTTCTGTTTTTTGTAAATTATAAATTCTTCATCACCAGTTCTGAGAAAGTTTAATTAAAATTTTTGTTTTTAAATGTAAGAATGGTGTTAATGTAGCATTTCCAGGCTCTCACTAATGTATTCAGAAACCATATAGCATTTGAGTTTCCTGAGTAAAAGGCAGGGTATGAAAATGAGTCATCTCAAGTACCTGAAATTATAAAAGGTCTGGCAAAACCAAAACATTTCTGATAAAGAGGTTTTTCAGAAAGTCCCTTCCACAAACTGTGTTTTAATTAACTAATTCAAGAAGAAAATGCTCCATGCAGCTGAACTGCCTTGGTGTTTAAGCAACACCAAAATAATTTGTATGTTTGGAAACGCTGAAGAGGTTTATGGTCTAGGATCTGGAAAATATCAGTGCAGATTGGAGAAGTACACAGAAAGCCCATTCCTCTGCACCACTTCCTATACTTGGACCAACTGACCTGTGCAGAAGCAGTGTGCTTGCACATCTCATGCAAAGTGGTTGCAGGAGAAAGCATGTAGGTGGGGCGGGGGGAGGTTGGGGAAAGAAGGAAGTTCTTGGAACTCTCTGTCCTAGCTACATAAGACTGCTCACGATTAAGTTCCAAGTGAGATGAAGATATTAAGCTAAACTTCATCCTCGGTTATACTACTGTAAAACCAAGGTAACTCCATTGACCTCAATGTGGTTACTTTTTTCCCCACCAAAATAGCAGAGGGCAGAATTTAGCTCGGTGGCTGCAAGACCTACAAAACAAAGCTTCATTAAAAGTGTGCGTAGCCAGTCTGTCATTTTCTGCTTCTTATCATTTTGATTAGCAAACCAATTTCCATCAAATGTGAAGGAGAAGTTGTTCTCATTGAGAACTAGGACCGTGCCATTCTGAAATTCACAAGCTAAGGGCCTAGTTCTTAACTATAAAATAAGATTCAAGGATTGTCACCCTGAAGCCTAAAAAGCCAGTTGGGTCAGTGTGAAACACTGAAACAGCTTCAAGCATGGCTGAGAGCTCATTTTGTTTGGAATATCACCAGGTGCAATCACTGGATTTTGCAGTCTGTTGACATCTAATTTTCATGTTTTTAGATGTTTTGTCTTTACAAATGTCACCCGTGTGGTGTACAGCTATAGTAAGCCATGTATCTTTGCCATGCTAGGAGTCTTAGACCATTGTGATATCACCACTCTTATTTTTACAGCTAATTTCCATTCAACAGTTTCATTGGTTGTATGAGGGAGACTCCACAGATGATAGATTTCTTGGCCCAACTGCCACACCCATGTATGCAGCTGCTACCTGTACAAATCAACACACATCCCCCAGCACAATCCCCCAAGATATAAATCAACACAGTTACCTGTGCAACTTCAAGTATACATAGCCCCTCACTGCAGCACTCCCACCTTCACTATCCATCCCCATAATTCTCCCTGTGCAACACAACCAACAACTATCAACACAACTCCAAAGACATGTAGGAAAGGAAGAAGTGAGAGCAATAAAAAGCCATTCAATATAGCTGCTAGTTGCTCAAAGAGTTTGCAGTTGTGCCTTTTAATATTGTAATTTAATACCTCAATGCAAAGGAAAGATAGGAAGAATAGCAAGAGTGCAGTATGGCTCCCTCAACAGCTTTTTAGTGGTCTGAAAATAGAAAAAAAAATCCTAAAAAGTGGAACTATGGACAAATTACAAAAAATGAGTACAAGAGAATAGCATAAGCATGTAGAGACAAAATCAGAAAGGCTAAAGGATAAAGTAAGTTGCATCTAGCAAGAGACAGAAAAGGCAACAAGAAGAGGCTTTATCTATCTATCTATCTATCTATATACACACACACACACATACACACACAGTAGCAGCAGGAGAAAGAAAAACAAAAGTGTAGGTCCACTACATAGCAGGGAAGGAGACCTAATAATGGATGGCACCAAGGAGGCTGAGTGATTAATAACTATTTTACTTCAGCCTTCACTAAAAAGGTTGTGACCAGATGCTTAACAATTAATATTAACATGCAGGAAGGAACCTAAGCCAGAATAAAGAAGAGCAGGTTAAAGAATATTTAGATGTATTGAAGTCAGCAGGGCCAATGAAATTCACCCTAGGGTGCTTAAGAAACTAGCTGAAGCAATATGGAACCATTAGCTATGATCTTTAAGAACTCATGAGGTCACAGAGGACTGGAGAAGGGCAAACATAGTATCTATTGTTAAAGAGGTGAACAAAGAGGACCCAGGAAATCATAGACCAGTCCGCTGAACTTTGATACCTGGAAAGATATTATTAAACACTCAATTTTTAAACAATAGAGGGCAATAGGGTAATAAGTAATAGCCCACATGAATTTATCAAGAAGAAATCACATGACACAAACCCAGTTTCCTTCTTTAACAGAGCTACTGTCCTAGTAAATGGGGGGAAGCTGTAGATGTGATATCTAGATTACAGTAAGGCTTTTGACACAGTCACATGAGACATTCTCATAAGGAAACTAGGGAAATGTGGTCGAGCTGAAACTATGATAAGGTGAGTGCAAAACTGGTTGAAAGACCATGATCAAAGAATAGTTATCAGTGGTTCACTGTCAAACTGAGGAGATGTACCTAGTGAGGTTCTGATCCAGAATTATTCAATATTTTTATCAGAGGGTAGCCGTGTTAGTCTGGATCTGTAAAAGCAGCAAAGGATTCTGTGGCACCTTGCAGACTAACAGACGTTTTGAAGCATGAGCTTTTCTGGGTGAATACCCACTTCGTCAGATGCATGTAGTGGAAATTTCCAGGGGCAGGTATATATATGCAAGCAAGCTAGAGATAATGAGGTTAGTTCAATCAGGGAGGATGAGGCCCTGTTCTAGCAGTTGAGGTGTGAAAACCAAGGGAGGAGAAACTGGTTTTGTAGTTGGCAAGCCATTCACAGTCTTTGTTTAATCCTGAGCTGATGGTGTCAAATTTGCAGATGAACTGAAGCTCAGCAGTTTCTCTTTGAAGTCTGGTCCTGAAGTTTTTTTGCTGCAGGATGGCCACCTTAAGGTCTGCTATAGTGTGGCCAGGGAGGTTTAAGTGCTCTCCTACAGGTTTTTGTATATTGCCATTCCTGATATCTGATTTGTGTCCATTTATCCTTTTCCGTAGTGACTGTCCAGTTTGGCCGATGTACATAGCAGAGGGGCATTGCTGGCATATGATGGCATATATTACATTGGTGGACGTGCAGGTGAATGAACCGGTGATGGTGTGGCTGATCTGGTTAGGTCCTGTGATGGTGTCGCTGGTGTAGATATGTGGGCAGAGTTGGCATCGAGGTTTGTTGCATGGATTGGTTCCTGAGCTAGAGTTACTATGGTGCAGTGTGCAGTTACAGAACCAGTCTCTCCTCCCTTGGTTTTCACACCTCAACTGCTAGAACAGGGCCTCATCCTCTCTGACTGAACTAACCTCATTATCTCTAGCTTGCTTGCATATATATACCTGCCCCTGGAAATTTCCACTACATGCATCTGACAAAGTGGGTATTCATCCACGAAAGCTCATGCTTCAAAAGTCTGTTAGTCTATAAGGTGCCACAGGATCCTTTGCTGCCTCAATATTTTTATTAATGACAGATAATGGAATGGAAAATATGGTTATAAAATGTGTGGATTACACTGGTCTAGAAGGGGTTGAAAGCATTTTGAAGGGCAGGATTAGAATTCAAAATGGCCTTAATAAATTGGTCTGAAATCAATAAAGTATTTTCAGTAAAGATGAGTGCAAAGTACTTTACTTAAGAAAGAAAAAAATCAAATGCACAAATACAAAATGGGGAAAACTGGTTATGCAGAAGTACTTTTCTGCGGAAAAGGATCTGAGGGTTATAGTGGATCAGAAATTGAATGTGAGTCAACAATGTTATAAAAAATGCTAATATTATTCTGCATTGTATTAACAGGAATATTTTATGCAAGACATGGGAGGTGATGGTTTTGCTCTACTTGGCACTGGTGAGGCCTCAGCTGGAGTACTGTGTCCAGTTTCGGCACCACATCTCAGGAAAGATGTGGACAAATTGGAGACAGTGTCCAGAGGAGAGCAATACAAGTGATAAAAGGTTTAGAAAACCTGACCTATGAGGAAAGGTTAAAAAAACCTGGGCATGTTTACCCTTAAGAAAAGACGACTAGGAGGGGGTGGGGGACGGAAAATATTAACTATGTTAAGAGCTGTTATAAAGAGGACAGGGATCCTTTTTTCTCCATATCCCTAGAAGGTAGGACAGGAAGTAATCAGCTTAATCGGCAGCAAGACAGATTTAGGTTGGATATTAGAAACGCTTTCTAATTATAAAGGATAGTTAAGTACTGAAATAGGTTACCCAGGAGGTTGTGGAATCGCCATCGTTGGAAGTTTTTTGGAACAGGTTAGACAAACATCTGTCATGGATGGTCAAGGTGAACTTGTTCCTGCTTCATCCTGGGAGAGGTGGACTAGGTGACTCTTCCTTCCAGCTCTACTTGTCTATGATTCTGTAGCCGCTTACCACAGCACACAACCCTCATTTGCCACCCACACAATGCTCCTAGCACAACACAAATGCAACAAATAAACACAACCAGTACACACAATCCCAATGATGTCTTCAATGTTTACTGAGTCAGTGTGAAGCAATGGAGAAGTGACAAGCATGGCTGAGACCTTTTTTAAGTGACAGCAATTTTTGCTTTAAGAACACATGACTTTAAAACTTACACCCTTGCAACAGCACAGGTGTAAATGCAACCCTCACCTCTAGGGTGCCCTCTTGTGCACAGACACAGCACAGCAGGGGACTTTGCCTCACACACCTCCACTGGCGGCTACAGTGACTATTCAGCAACTTCTTCCTTAGACTCCCTCACTGGGTCTTCTGTGGCTCAGCCTGCTGGCCAAATCATTTTCCTTCTAGGGATCAGCTCTAAGCCAGAGGCCTTTTGCACTCCTAAGTGCAACTCAACAAACAAAAAGTCTTTCACCTCTGTAGGCTCAACTTCAATCCCCTCCCCTTGGAGTTTTCAACTCCAGGCTTCATCACAGGAGCCTACTGTGTTCCCTGTGAGGGTCTCAGATTGATTTCCTTAGGCTTTTCTCAGAGGCTAATTCCCCTTGTTCTTCCTTCCAGAATTTCTCTCCCTCTCCTGAGTTCCCAGCTATGTTTAAGTAGCACTTGACCACTGCAGGTGGGGTCAGTCTTTCTAATTAAGCCACAGTACATGAAGCTGGGAGGTCACTAATTAGCCCTTATATTGCCAGCTCATCAGTGAAGTTGAGGGATAGCTGCTAAGTCATGGGCAAGACTGAGCCTAGCTTGCCTCATAGGACCAGCCAGCCTGCAACAACAGATTCTCTGCTACTAGTTAAATCAATAAAGTGCATGGGCAGAATTCAGAAGTGATGTGTTAAGTGGTATACATGGCAAGATTTATTTTGCAGAAGCAAAGCTTGTATTAGCATTTTTTTTACTCAGGATACCAATTCAACCATTCTTATGACAGATTCTACCTGTTTGTCTGTATTCAAAGAGGGACAGGGGATTATAGTTACAGGAATGCTCTGTAAAAGAGAGATGTGTGTGTGTGTATATATATATATGTAAATAGTTAATTAATAGTAAAGGTGCCAGGAGCTGGCATTCGAGATTATGCAGCATTGTTCCTGGGTTTTGTAGGAATAATAAAACATCTGTTCTAGACTGTTCTAGACTTGATTTTAACAAATAGGGAGGAACTCGTTTAGAATTTGAAAGTAGAAAGAAGCTTGGGTGAAAGTGATCATGAAATCATAGAGTTTGCAATTCTAAGGAAGGGCAGAAAGGAGTACAGCAAAATAGGATCATGGATTTCAGGAAGGCAGAGGTTTGGTACACTCAGAGAGCTTGATAGGTAAGGTCCCTGGGAATCTCAAGACTAAGGAAACATACTGAGAGAGAGTGCCAGTCCTCTTTCAAAGGCGACACTATTAGGGTCCCAAAGGAACTATTTCCGATGGGTAGAGGAAAGACGAGAAAAATGGGCCAAGACCACCCTTGCCTTAACCACGAATGCTTCGCATGACCTCACAAAATAAAAAAAGGACTCACTATAAAAAATGGAAGCCTAGGTCAGAGTTACAGTGATGAATATAGGCGAAAACAACACAGGAATGCAGGGGCAAGATAGAAAGCAAAGGCACAAAAATGAGCTCTACTAGCTAATGGGAATAAAGGGAAACAAGAGACGTTTACTAATAATGAGAAGCAAGAGGAGAGGACCAGCACAGGGTAGCCCACTGCTCGATGAGGAGGGAAACTTGGAAACGGCAAGAGAGCTTAATGACCTCTCTGTTTCGGTCTCCACTCCCGAGAAGTCTAAGGAATGTCTGACAAGTGAATGGCTTATGGAGGCGAAGGTACGTTAGAAGTAATAATGAAAAAATGTTTCGCAGACCAAGACAAGTTTACCACATCCTGAGTTTATGCAGGTACGTTTGAGATAAATAAAAAACAAGTTAGATCACAGGAATAGAATGCCTGCGGACCAGGTGCCCCGATGAAATGGCATCCTAGTAATACCAACGGAGTTAATAGAGGAGTATCTGAGCCTCTACTATTATCTTTGAAAAGTCATGGGAGACGGGTAGAGATTCCAGAAGACTGGAAAAGGGCAAATATAGTGCCCTATCTATAAAACAGAGAAATAAAACACCGCAGGAAACTACAGACCAGTTAGTTAACTTCTGTGCAGGGAGGGTTAAATGGAGCAAGTAATTAAAAATCCATCTGCAAATAACTTTGAAGGTGGAAGCGTAGATAGGAGATAGTCCAGCAGGATTTGTAAAGAACAAATCGTGTCAAACCAATTCTGATCGCTTTTCTTTGAAGGATTAACAAGTCTTGTGGGTAAGGGAGAAGCACGGGGATGTGGGTATACCTAGACTTTAGTAAGACATTTGATACGGTCTTCGCATGATACCTTATCGAAAAACTATGCAAATACAATTTAGATGGCTTACTATAAGGTGGGTGCATAAACGGTCTGGATAACCGTACTCAGAGAGTAGTTATTACTGGCTCCCAATCCTGTGGAAAGTATAACAAGTGGGCGTTCCGCAGGGGTCTGTTTTGGGCCGGCTCTGTCTCAATTATTCATCAGTGATTTAGATGTGGCATAGAAGTGACGCTTATTAATTTGCGGACGATACCAAATGGAGGGGATTGCAATGCTTTGGAGGGACGGGTCCAAATTCCAAAAGATCTAACAAATTGGAGAAAATTGGTCGGATGGGTAAAACCGGATGAGTCCATAAAACAAATGCAAAGGCTTCCACTTAGGAAGGAACAATCAGTTGCAACAACAGAATGGATAGAGAGTCTAGGAAGGAGGATGGCAGGAAAGAGATCTAGGGGGTCATAGTGCGACCACAGCTAAATATGACACAGTGTTGTACTTGGCCAAAAAAGCAAACGTGATTCTGGGATGCGATTAACAGTTGCCTGTAAACAAGACACGAGAAGTCATTCTTTCCGTTCTACTCTCGCTGGTTAGCCTCAACTGGAGCCTAATGTGTCCAGTTCGGGGCACCGGCCAATGTTCAAGAAAAGATGTGGGGCCGAGAAAATGGGAGAGGGTTCCAGAGAAGAGCAACAGAATGATCCTCAAAGGTCTTGAGGAACATGATCTACGAAGGTAAGGCTGAAGAGAACTGGGTTATTTAGTTTGGAAAAAGAGAAGGACTGAGATGACACTGATGCAGTTTCAGGTATCTAACAAGTGTGTATCAGGACGAGGTGAGTGAAACTTGTTCACCTTAGCCTCTAATTTGATTAGAAACAAGAAAGCAATGGGCTAAACTGCAGCAGGTTGGACTTAGGAAAAAGTTTTCCAAGTGTCAGGGGTAGTTTAAACACTGGAATAAATCTAAGGAGGTTGGAATCTACATTGTGAGTATTTTAAGAGAGGTTAGATAAATGTCTACAGGGTCTGATCTAGACATGAGGGCAGGAGGACTCGGACTCCGATTGACCTCTCGAGGTCCCTTCCAGTCCTATGTCTATGAATCTATGAATCTTCTTGTTGTGTTGCTAGTGGCTTCCACACTCAGCTGTTTACCATCTTAACAATTATATCTTCAATATATAACAAGGAATTGAGTACACTCACTTCCCATTACAGATTTGTCTAAAGGATATTAATTCAGTTCATTTTTCTATGTTACTATTACATTTTGAACATGCTGCCATTATTTTGACATTTCTCAGTACTCTCCCCTTGACTGACTGATCCCATTCACCATGATTGTCGAGAGGCAGAAAAAAGAATGATGTAGACTATCTAGCCAAAATTGTAGTTCATTGTTCTATCTTCTGTTTTACATTTGTATATTTTTTAGAATATAACAAGCAATAAAACATGAATCTCATGCCTCATCCCTCTCAGTAGCCACACCAGAAAATAAAAGACCCGATCAGGTAAATTCAAACTTGCCTGGACTGCGGTATTTGCAGACTTTTTGAATTTTGTAGCCAACAAGTAAGTAAAGGACCAAATTAATGCACAATATTCTGAACTTACAGTTATTAAAAGCCAGCAAAGACTCCTCCATGTGGCACCTTATAGACTAACAGGACGTTTTTGGAGCGTGAGCTTTTCTGTCGGTGGGAATACCCAACATTCGTCAAGACCCACCTGCGTCTGGGACGGAGTAGTGGGTATTCACCACGAAAGCTCACGCTCCAAAACGTCTGTTAGTCTATAAGGTGCCACAGGATTCTCTGCTGCTTTTACAGATCCAGACTAACACGGCTACCCCTCTGATACTTTACATTTTATTGTTTGCATAGGGCAAAATTCCTGAGACCCTTCATCAGTTCTCACCTAGTCAAACTCCCTCTGCTGGGTAAAAACTAAGTAAGGATCTCAGGATTTGGTGTGTCATGAGAGAAATGTACATGACACAGTACCAAGAGAGATTCTTTAAACCAGTGGTTTTTCAACTTTTTTACAGTTGCAGACCCCTAAAAAATTTTTAATGGAGGTGTGGACCCTTTTGGAAACCACCTGTCTATGGTAAGAACAAACTTTCACAGACTCTACTGCCACTGAACTCAATGGCAAGATCCCCCACTGTCTCCAAGGAGAGCAGTAAAGTGTTATCACTTTGGAGAAAAATCACTCTGAGGACCTCTTCTTGTTTTTTAATGGCCTAGTTATAATTTCACTATTCATAAATAAAAGTGGGTATTTTGTTTTCTTTACTCTTAGGTTTACTTCTGAAAAGGAGCCAGTGCTTGTGTAAAAACTGTAAGGGACAGAGCCTTCTCTGATTGGAATCCATGATTAAGTTTCTACTACTTTCTTTGGGAGTACTGGAGCCCTTCCATTTACACAGCATAGCAATACTCAAGACTCAGTAAGATGAAGCGGTGAACATTTCCATGCCTTCAAACTCTGACCATTCATATAGTGCAATTACTCTCAATCTACGGAGAATTATCAAATACTAAAATTCCTGATTTCCACTGTTACATTTCATGTTCATTCACCAACTCATAAAAAGTTCAGAAACTTTGCTTAGGAGATTTAGCTAAGGAATATTAAACATTTGTTTTCACATAGAATATAATTACTTTATTAAGTCTGTTGAATGCTACGTCAAGGTAAAAACATTGGCCCAGATCCTCAAATACTGTGGGTATCCACAGAGTGGAACATACACAAAGCAAGTGAGCCATCCAGCTGCTAGTTACATGTTCCACATCCTAGTCTCCATCGATGCCAGAACTATACCACTGCATTTTCCAGTTCCGAGTCTGAAGCATGGTCTTTGCAGCTGAGCCACCTCTGCCAGTCATGGAACAAAGTGGCAACATGCTCATGTATATTGTGGTAAGGAGCCACCTGTTCAGTCAGTGACATTTGAACTCTCTGCTGTGATAATGGTGACTGAAAGGTCACCAACCAGGTGATCTGTGATTGCATCCTCAATGTAATGTAGAGTTTGATTGGCCATGCCCCCTTTTCTGCTAATACTCCTACTTCAGGTCACCTCAGGATCACAGAAGGCAACATGTTAATGTTTTTCAACTGGAATACGTCAACCATATACCTGCCATAGTTGAGCTAACAGGCTGCAAGGAACTGAGCCATGAATCAGTGTGAACACTGACTCCTGTCATATGATAAAGGTATCACTTTTTGTAACCCTGGCCCATGTAATGTGTCTGAAACAAGGGAATAATGATCAATCTATTAGCAGTTCTCCTGTGCACCACACTTCTACTACATAGCAAAGGGGGTAGATTAAGTATGTGGTGTGTGTAACTGAAAGGAGAGGTTGACATTCAGTGCCCTTCAAACTGTGGCTTAACTCTCCCACTCCTGTGTGCATTCTCAGAGATAGTGTGGCTAAATCAACCAGAATTCCTGCAGGGACTCTGGCCACAGGATAAAGCTCCTTCTCATTCATTTTACAACATACCTAGTAGCTTCACATCACAATATGACCCTTATTCTGTATAAAGGAATTAATACAGATGCTTTTGAAAATCCCAAACTAAGTGATTTACAAGCACAAATCTCATTGAAAGTCAATGGGACTTGTGTTCCGAAATCATGAAGGCATGTTTGAAAGTCCCACCCAAAACCTACTTTCTGCCAAGATTTATAGAATTTAATAATATAGAAAAGTGGTTGTATATATAAACATAAAGGATAAGATAATTACAGAAAACAGCAGCCCAAAGACAGTATCATGAATCAATACAGGTAATAATAAAAAGACCAAGCACTAATACACTTCAACGCTAACAACTGAGCCATAATATTAGCAAATCCTAATTTATCTTACATTTGCATTTTTCCATCCTTCTCCTGGTACAGTGTTTTATGTTTTCAATACAACGTAGCACTCCAGAAATGCCAATAGGAATTTTTGTGGCTTCTCAAAGAATAGCCTTCACTGAAGGAAGTTTTGCTGTCCCCATTAATAAAGCATTGTACAACCAGAAGTGTTATTCTACTGAGCGTTTGTTTTGTTTTCTGTGATAACTGCTCCCTATGTTTCTGTAGTCCTATCTGTAGGAGGCTCCCTACCTCTCTGGTATGGTATGTGCTGTACCAGAATATCATAAACAACTTTTATGCATTTATTTAATCTAATTTAGTTAATCTTGCTACCCAAGAAAATCTAGTGAGCAATTCTGAAAGAAGTTTCTGAAAATTAATTAAATAAAATTTTATCGAATGAGATTTTCAAGAATCCACTTTGACTTTTTTTGTTTGTTTTGTTGCAGCTAGTAGTTCTTATTACCATTCACATTATATTAAACCGAGGTTTTCAGGGGATGAAGGGAAAGAGGGCCAAATTCATCCCTCTTGTTAGCTGCCTGAAAACAATCCTCATAGTTTTGTCTGAGGTAATAAAGGGTGGGGTGGACAAACTGCATCCTCAGTTCCTCCTCACTGCCTCATGGTCTGAGTCCAAGCTGCTAGTGTCCTCTCGTCTCTGAGGCACTTATAAAAAAACCCATTTTTAGAGTTGTACATAGTTAGTTCTTTTGGTTGTTTTTACTGTAGTTTTAGAAATTAAGAGAATTTGGGAATTCCATTTTCTACAGTCCTTTCTACATGCTGACCTCCTCCCAGCACCCACTCCTGCGAACTGAATTATGCTGAAGATGCTGGGGTTCAAGATCTGCCCCTTCTACCTGTGATCATAATGTCAGTGTTGCCTTTACTGCTCGGGAGAAGTCCACATTTCATCCAGGTCAGTATCTGCCTCTCCTTCCCAAGCCAAACAAGGGAAGGTTGGGCTCTCCATCTCAAGAAGCACATCATGGAAGTTGTCATGAAGCTTCAGGCAAGTCTAGTTCCATATCACCAACTCTCCCAGTGTTTCCACTGAGGCCTGGTCTACACTAGGAATTTATATCAGTATAGCTATGTCTCTCAAGGGTGTGAAAAATCCACATCCCTGAGAGACATAGCTATACCAACCTACAATCCCGGTGTAGATTCATTATGTAGAGGAAAGAATCCTTCTGTCAAACTAGCTACCACCTTTCATGGATGTGGATTACCTATGCTGATGGGAGAATCTCTCCCATTGGCGTAGGCAGCGTCTATACTGAAGTGTTGCCACGGTGCAGCTGCCGTGGTGCAATGTTACTGCTGTAGCATTTTAAATGTAGACATCTTCATATTATTCAACATCTGTGGGTGAGATGACTGAGCATTATGGGACCCTACAGGTCACGTCTTTGGCAGTAGAAGAACAGTTGCCCATAACAACTCTGAGTTCAACATGAGAGGCAGGACTTCAGGCATGTCAGGGTATTTCCATTAGCCGTGCAGCCTTTTGGAGGCAGGGGAACAGTATTTATTTAGTGATCAGTGGTATCAAAGACTACTGTAGAAATCCAACAGGATGACTAGGTCTGTAGTTTCCTTGTCTAGGGAACAAAGGAGGGTGTTGTTATGGGTTCCCCCATGGTTTTACCTGGAACTGGGGTACCACTGAGCTCTCTAACTCCCCATCCTGGGCTCCCTCTCACACTGTGCTGCTGTAACAAGCTGTAGACCACTCCTGGTCCTACACTCCCACCAGCATACACACAGGCAGGGACACTGACCAGCCACTTCAGGAATAAACAACAGAGAAGCTACAGCCAAGAAAACCCCTAGCTCCCCAGCCTAAGACCCCAGAGCTGTACTGTCCTGGCCTGTTCAAAACCCCAACTCAGTTCACCCCTCCCTTGGTGTGGAGAGGAATATGGAACAAGCCTGTGTTAACGAAGCTGAGATTTTTCCCCAGACACTTCCCTTAAAGACACACTGGTTTAGCTAAAAAAAGCCC
This sequence comes from Chelonoidis abingdonii, assembly GCF_003597395.2. Taxonomy (NCBI): domain Eukaryota; kingdom Metazoa; phylum Chordata; order Testudines; family Testudinidae; genus Chelonoidis; species Chelonoidis abingdonii. Next base: position 29,429,108 of record NC_133774.1, read on the forward strand.
ACAAGTTTATTATCTACAAAAAAATAGATTTTAAGTGATTATAAGTGATAGCAAACAACACCTTGTACAAAATGCATGATAATTATGTGATAATCATACAACTATGAAGAATATGGGGTGCAATGTCACAGGTGTGATGGGTGTTCACCCCACAACAGCCCTGAAAGGGTTAAGGAAGGAGAGAAAGGGCCATTTAATCTGATAGGCACACATTAGGCTGGAGAAGCAGCCCTTAACTGGAAGATGAAATTCAGTTGAGCGGGTGTGGGTGGGAAGCCACAAAAGGAGGCTGCAGTGAGGAAGTCTGTGGTCATCTTCTGTGCATTAGCGAGGGAAGGAGGGAACTGAAGGAAACAGCAGGACCCTGGCTGTGAGGAAAGGGTGTACCCTGAAGAGACAAGCGTGGAGAAGAAAGCTTGTGGAAGGCAAGTAGGAAGCAGCCCAGCAAGAAAGCAGCATGGTTGGGGTTTGCGCAGATGTTGGCTGCATATTGTAGAGTCCGTGGGTTGGAATCTGGAGTGGTGGGTATGCCCCAGTTCCCCTAACAGCCCCGGACAGAATGTATGGACAGCAGGTCCAGTGAGACTTTACCCTGGAAGGGGAAACTACAGAGGGCACACCTACGTAGAGATGATAGACCCACTGCATGGTCATGGCTGGCTGGGGTCAGATGAGTTGGGCTTGTGGGGTTTGGACTGTGGGGCTAAAAATTGCTGTGCAGATGCTCAGGCTTGAGCTGGAGCCTAAGCTCTTGGACCCTTCATGCTCAGGGCTTCCAGAGATCAGGCTCCAGCCCAAGTCTGAGCATTTACACAGTGATTTATTTTTATTTCCAGAGACTGAGCCCAAGTCAGCTGATATGGGCCAGCCACCAGCTTTTTCTCTCTGTGTAGACATAGCCATAGTGACTTGGCTGGAGGGCTCAGTCATGCAGTTGAAGCTACAGCTCGTAGAGTGAGAGAGAATGAAAGCAAGGACAATGTGTTGAGAAACTGCAAGAGAAGGTGTTGAACATGGAAGAGAGCTATTCCCCAGAGAAGCCAGAGCACCACCTGGGGTGAGTGAGTACCCTGGGACACCCACTAGACACACATTTCTCAATCTTTTCAGGTTGGTGACTCCTTTGAAGTCAAAAATTTGTGCAACCCTTCCCCCCCCCCAACATTTACTATAAAAGTTGGAACAAAAATATGAATCTGTGATAAGACTATATAACGTATTTGTATTGAGAGGCTTACAGAGAATACTTGACCTCAAAGGGTGATGGCAGGAGAACTATGGAGTGAGATTTTCTTCCTTTTTGATTGTAATAAAATTTTCAATGCCTTGTGACCCTGAATGCTCACTGAGAGCTGCCACCCGCCAGTTGAGAAACACAGCACTATATCAACACATTTTAGTACCTGACTGAGGCAGGTCCTGAAAGCTGGCACTAGAAGTTGTTTTTGTCAGCTTCTCACTTAGCTTGTTTCAAAAAGGGAGATTAGACTCTGGGCAGTAATTTGACTATTTAATCCAAACCAGGGGGAAGAGATCTACTAGAGGTGTGGTGAAAAAAGGAGGCACAATGTGTGTCAGTTTGGTAGCTAAAGGTGTAGGGAGAACTACACCATCTGTCTGTGACCAGTACACTCAGTAAAGAATTCCCTTTGCATTCAGTGCAACTGAGTCCTGTTTCTTCTCAACCACAAGTGAGGCCACCATGCTCTCTTTCACATGAAGACCATTAAAAGCTGTGCTTTTTGTAATTAGATCTTAATGCTTCTTAAAGGTATTCTTTGTATGTGTAGTATTGATAAAACTTTATTCCAAAGAAGCAGAAAGCTGTTCAGATTCTCTCTTCATTTACACCAGATGGTCAGTGAAAACACTAACTAACCCTACTGTAGTCAATAGAATTAGGTCAGCATAAACTTGGTTTAAGTTAGAGAAGATTTTGATTTTTACAATGGAAAAAGGTCTTCACTGTACCTTTAATGCAAAATAATTCATGCCTTCATTTGTATGTAATGTGACAAAGTTCCTCCTCTGCCTTGGTGGGTCCTGCGCTTATTGGCAGATTTGCTCACCTCAGTGATCTTCCACACAGTCTGGATCAACTCCTCCTGTGTCTGATCAGGAGTTGGGGGGAACTCAGGCCCACCCTCTACTCCGAGTTCCAGCCCAGGGCCTTATGGATTTGCAGCTGTCTATAGTGCCTCTTGTGACAGCTACACCTCCCAGGGCTACTTCCCCAAGGCCTCCTCCAAACACCTTCTTTATCCTCACTACAGGACCTTCCTCCTGGTGTCTGATAAC
>NC_133774.1:29439920-29557323 GCF_003597395.2 Chelonoidis abingdonii
TTTTTCATTAGTTGTCCCACGTACTTACTTGGTGTCCCAGACCTGTGGTTCCTCCCCTTAGGCTGGGGGGAGGTCCTTTAGAAGTGGACGGGCTTTGCCCGCCCGCCCCTGCTGGATGCCAATAGGACCAGACTCCTGCACCCCACTGGCCTGGGTCTGTCACAGTAAATATAGAATATCGTTTCAGAAACAGGAGGTCAAAGGGAGCGCCAACTGCTAAAGAGATGGTTAGCCCTGTGAAGCTGGGATCCCACTGAGTCTGCCAGCCACAGTGTGAGGGAGCTGGATGAACCTGGGAACCCAGAAGACCATGGAGTCAAGCAGCTCCTTGCCTGCCAGGTTTCTGTTGAAAGTTTCAATGAAACTGACATGTTCCCGCAGTCTGTTTTGATTTCTTTGAATCTTCATTTTCCTATATAAAAAAACAGACAAACAAAAAAACCCCAAACCCCTATTCCTTTGGAAAATTTATATTTCTAGCCAGATCTTAATCCAGGGCAGGCCTATTTTCCACTTGTGACTGACTTATGTGTGATGAAAATGGCTGATTGTGTAAGGGTTCTGTCACCTTGGCCTGGGCTTATGCCTTTTTGTATGTTCATCGTAGACAGAATTAGGGTTTTTTGAGGTAGATGGTGCAAAACATTGTTTCTTAGGCTCATCCAAGAACACTGAGGCCAGTTCTGATGGTTCTGCTTTTGCTGGTGCCCTGTGAGATTTGACAAACAAAAGAGGAACATTCCTTTCTTCAGTTTCTCTGGGATTGCCAGGCTCCAGTGGATGAGAAACAGTGGTCTAAGGAATATTCAACATTAGCAGAAATACTTACAAAAAAACCAGGACATTGCAGCTCTTATTTAAAGTAGCCAGTCTAACCTAATCAACCTTTACCTGAGCTCAAAAATAATTTAAAACAAAACAAAGAAAAAAAAGTCTGCGTGACTATGTAGATAAGGTTAGGATAATGAAAACAGCTGGCAGACTGGAAATCAGTTGCCAGTATAATTGCTTTTCCTGCCTGATGAAATCATGAAGGACCCTCCAGATATTACAGGGAGTCTGCTTCTTGCAGATTACTCAGTACAAAGAAGACAGAGGTTTCTGTCTCTTCATGCTCTTTTGCTGGCCAAGCCTCATCCTATGTCAAAGAGAAAGATGTTAATATATTTTGAGGCTGCTGTAAATTGTGCCTCCTGGAACAAAGGGTTGAAAGGTGCCAGAAAACAACTATGTCCCCCTCCTTACCTGGGTGCATTAAGCATTCTTCAGAGGTACCTGAGGATCTAACTCAGATATTTATTACACCTTTAGTCACAGTTTGAGCATAGTTCATTAGCACTGGTTTGAGAGGTTTTACACATCCATGTAATGGAACACTTATTTAATTGTAACTAAAACTTGTGTACAGAATCATATTATAGATAAAGTCATATAGGACCAGAAGCCAACTATGGCCTCTTTGTGTCTGGAATGGTTTGGTTATAGTTCTGCTACCCATTATTATTTTAAAAATATGTTTTTCATCTGTTGTCTAGCTCAAGACCCTAAACCAGTCCAAGAGCATTCATATACTGGTAATTAATCCCATAACTAACTCATAGAGCAGATATAATCTTTCACATCAGTGAAATAACCCCTTCAGATCTCTTGAAAGGATAGCTGGCTAGTCCCACACACAGCATGGAAGAATGTTGTGCTGCTTTTATCTTTACTTTACTGTTGTATCCCCTCACTTTGGTTTGATTTAACATCCCAAAATAGAACAAATTTAATTTTATAATAATCCTTAGCTAATTTTAGTACTTCAGTCATGTCTCATGTCAATTATCTTCGTTAAAGATTTTGGGCCACATTGTGATCTCCTTACGGTCATGGAATGGGATGTGGGCAGTCAGGCCAAGTAGTTAGAGCAGCAACAGACAGGCCTAATGGTTGGAGCAGCAGCAGGCAGAGCTGGAGCCAGGTACCAGGAGCCAGGCCAAAGGTCAGGCTGGAGTCAGGAACCAGGAGCAGGGCTGGGACAAGGTGAAGGAAGGACTGGAGCAGTGCTGGGAGAAAGTCATATACAGGAGAAATCACAATGGCAGGTACATATATTAAATAATCACTGGTGAAGTGCTGCTGCTGGGCATAAAAGGAGTCTTGGCACTGCTGCTCAGTCCATCAGGTTATCTGGACAATTAGGGGTGTCACCTGCACTTAGCCAGCTGCCCAGGCCCAGCTGCAGGCCCATAGTCCTGACATGGGGGCTATGTCTTTACTAGAAGCACTGCAGAGGCACAGCTGTAGCACTTCAGTGTAGTCACTCACTACAAGGATGGGAGGGGGTCTCCCATCGCTCTAGTTAATCCACCTCCCCAAGAGGTGGTAGTTACATCAATGGAACTATTCTGCTTATTTAACACTGTCTACACCAGAGTTAAGTTGGCTTAACTACATGGCTCAGGAGGGTGGATTTTTCACACCTCTGAGCAACGTTGCTGGGTTGACTTAACTTTTTAGTGTAGTCCAGGCTTTACTTAGGAATCAGTAGGACTAATTTGGTGAATAATTGTTTGCTGAGGTAATAAAGTAGTTCACAGTCTAGCCCTATGTAATCCTTATTTTGTTAGCTTTATAGGTAAAGTTTCTCCTTCCCAATCATCAGCTTGGTTGCCTAACTCTGTATTTTGTTCATCTTGCCAGATCCTCAGTCCAGTGGATCTACGCTGATTTACATCAGCTGACAGTCTGCCTATATATCTTCAAATGAGCTGACCAACAGTGACCACTACACTCAATGATATGAATTCTCCAATTAGATATGAAGTTATTTAGCTTTAACCACTCTGCATGCTAAATGGAACTCTACAATTCAGTTACCTTACTTTTCGAAGAATCCTTCTATAAGATGAACAAGCAATATTTTCAATGAACCAGAAAACAGTCTATGTTTGCCCACGGTTTTCATTTCTTGCCTTAAGACAATAAACAAGGCACATGCTCTGAGCTGCTTACATTTGAATACACACACAGCACTCAAGTTGACAGGATAAGTAAACTTATTGATAAAAAGAGTGAAAGCCTAGCGTTTACATAGCTGTGGAATGAATCAAAGGAAAAGCAAATGGATAAAGTGTTCCTGATCACAAGGAACTAATATAAAAATAAATAAAGTTCTGTGCAGCTAGCATCCTGTTTGAAAATCTAAACAAAGAATGCATTTACCACATGAGATAGGGTGTATGGCAGAATTTGGCTCAGGAACACAGATATCGCAATGATTGGCATGATATGAAAAGATGGTTGTGGAGTTCATCACCCTGGATTTAAAAGCTTTGAATAAATATAGTTGCGGTCAAGTTGTACTCGCCAGCAGAGAAACGTATTGAGATTGAGTATCCTGGAGATTCTATGAAGTTCACTGTGTGGAATTTCCTTGGAATTCTTTTCTCAAGCAGGCAGTGTTTTCTAATTGCAGAAATTATTAAGGAAGGAGAATGAATTTCTTCTTCCTAGCAATCAAAGCAGAATTGAGTTGAAATGTGTAGCTACAGTAAAGTGCAATAAAACAAGTTCCACTCTTTACTGAATGGAGATATATATATATATATAAATTACTAGATATAGTAGAATCTGTGGAAAAGTAATTTGGCTATTCCAGTAAAACCAATGCTTGTTGCAATGTTGTTACCTGTTTATGATATGTTTTATGATCTACAGTACGCAGAGATCAGTTAATTATAAACCTGATGAAAAGTTTAGATCCTGAGGTGGGATAAATTGTGTGACCCTGGAATTTGGAATTTCAAGTCACACAGTGACATAGGTTGTGTATAGAAATGTTTGAAGAGTGATAAAGCAATTTGCTATCTGCAAAGTGTAAGCCACCCACATAAAGTAGCTAAACAAGGAAGTAGACATTTAAAGAGCTTAGTTTAATGGTGTGTTGGCCTCATTTTTAGGCCACCTGAAAATGTGAAATAAAGTATAAATAAATAAAAATATTCTTAAAAAAGTTATTCTATTGATGATTCTTCTGTGATTGGTTGAAGCACTGAGGGAAAAAAGACAGATATCACTGTTTGGAATTGTAGGTAATATTTGTGTCAGATATTTTGATGCTTTGGACTAACTGAGCTCTGCAATGTAATTTTGAAGATCATTTGGAGATCATTTGGCAAATGGAGATCATTTTGGTTCCATCTCTGACTTTCCCAGTAAATAACTGTATTGCTATCTATCTTTGAGTGTTGAAAAAAAATCTACTGATAACTTTGTACTGATGTCTCTGAGAGATAGCCCTTGCAGATAATGAGTTCTGATAGTATGGAAGCTGGCTGGTGAGCAAGCTCTACTGCAATAATATCTATAGGGAAGGAGACAACGTGTATTCAGGTAGTCGCTGATCAGAGGAAAAAGAAGATGGGAGAAAGTGGAAATGAAGAAAAGAGGAAATTTTCCAAAAGAGGTGATGTGGAAATCAAGGAATATTAGGTGTTAGAAGTTTGAGAGGAAAATCCTAATCTGGCCTTCATTGACATGAACAGGAATAGCAGCAAAGAATCCTGTGGCACCTTATAGACTAACAGACATTTTGGAGCATGAGCTTTTGTGGGTGAATACCCACTTCGTCAGATGCATGCATTCGTCGTCATGCATCTGACGAAGTGGATATTCACCCACGAAAGCTCATGCTCCAAAACGTCTGTTAGTCTATAAGGTGCCACAGGATTCTTTGTTGCTTTTACAGATCCAGACTAACACGGCTGCCCTTCTGATACATGAACAGGAATGGAATTTGGGCTGTGTCTTCCCTAGGAATCAGCAATGTGACAAAAAACATCTACCCCCTCTCCAAAAAGTCCACTGACTATTGACAAAGCTGAGAAGGAGGGAGCAGTGTCATTCTGTAAATTCTGTTTGGAGTCTCAAAGAAGACAGATTGAAATTTTGAGGAGAAGAAGAATCAAAGTGCTGGTAAAGGGGGAAGTTGCTCAAGGTCTGGAAAACTCATCCTGGAAGCTGTCACACTAACACAGTCTGAAATGTGGCCTTAGGAGCAGGGAAAGTCAAGGTTAACAGTGGATATTAATGAAGGCTCAGACCCTGATAGTTTTGTCCACCCTGACATTCTTTGCTTGTTTGTTTTTTATTTTTTCATGGTTTTTGAATTGAGAGAGACTTGTTTGGGAAAATAATTCACACGGGGCTAATTTTGCTCTGTTGCATTGGTGTAAATCCAGAATAATTTCAAGGAAATCGGTGGATTTGCTCTGGATTTATAGTGCTGTAGCTGAAAGCACGTGTTTTCATTTTGCAAGATTTGTTTTCTTATGGCAAAATATTAGTGCCTGTATGAAAACAACACAAATATAGGACTGGGGATATTTTCAGTTTTCTCATCCCTATTGTATTTAATGAAGTTAAGCCTGTGAGACTGAATTAAATATTTTGACAAGTTTTATTCTGTTGCACTGCTATGGTATTTTATCTTCAGCAATAGAGGTGGAAATTTTATGTACAAATTGTTCAGTAATTCATGTTTATCCTATTGTTGAGGGAGAAAAATCCACAAAAACATATGGAAGGAATAAACCCAGCTGGCGTAATCAACTGGAGTTTCAGTTCATTAACACCTAATCCTATCCAGATGATGTATAATTTTACACCGAATTCAATCCTAATGTAAATGAATGTAAATCTTATTGAAACTAGTGGGAGTTGCCCCAGTTTACAAAAAAGTGGAATTTGGCCATTTAGTTTTACAGAAGTAAGCAACCAAAGTGGTTTTTAGCTTAGTAGTGCTGCTCCATTGACCAACTAGGTTAGCTGATGTCTGATTCATGGTGCTGTTAGGTTGTTTACAATATTCAGGATTTACAAGTAACACTGGTGAGAAAACTGCTAGCAGGAATATGATGAAGTATTGAAATCCCCATTAACATTTGCCCATTGATAGAACTGAACATGAGATGAACTATTTTTAAAGTTGAGCTGTGTTTAAACAAAAGTTTCACTTTTGAACCCAGCCTAGGTTCTTACATGTAGCGTTGAGCACAGTGAGCTCAGTTTTCAAGTCAAAATAGGAGTACGTCAGGGGTGTCTGCAATCCTCTTCAACATGGCCATTGATGGGTAATGCAGCGTACAACAGAAGACATGCCAATAGGCATGGACACCCTTCTTATCCCTTGAAGCTCTCACTCTCCCATCACATACCCAATGCCATACACAAGAAAAAACATCTTGACTCAACATATTCAGCAAGCAAATTGGATTGAAAATCAACCACAATAAGACCGATATAATGACCTTTAATATTGCCTCACCATCGCAGGTACGTTCTCACCAATGTAGAAACATTAACATACTTGGGCAGCACCATCAACCAGGATGTTGGAACAAGCCAAGACATCTGGAACAAAATCAATAAAGCCAGGAGCACCTTCAGAAGCTTAAATACAGTCTGGAAATCATCAACATAGAAAACCAAACTAAGATTTATCAGAGCTGCGTACTTTCAATATTACTTTATAGTGCAAAATGATGGGAAATGAGAAAGTATGACATGTCCAAACTATCTTCAGTCCATACAACCTGCCTCAGAAAACTCCTCCATATCTTTTGGCTCAGAACAATCTCAAACCAAGAACTATTGACACAGTGCAGACAAGAGGATATGAGTACCATCGTTGCCAAGAGGCATTGGAGATGGATTGGCCATGTGCTTTGGATGGAAATGGATTCTATCACCACAGTAGGAATAAGATGGGCCCCTGAAGGCAAGCGAAAACTAGGCCACCCAAAAACAACATGGTGAAGAGCTGTGGAAGCTGAGTTGAAAAATCTGGGGCACAGCTGGGTAACCATTGAAAGACTTGCCAGAAACAGACAGGACTGGAGGAGGTTCGTCACTGCCCTAAATGCCAAAGATGTAATGGGAACATGGTGATTATGATGAGGTCAGATTCAGAAGTGCCAGATTATTACAAAAGGACTGTTCTTGTAATATTTCCTACCGGGGCAGGAAATAGAAATTCTGTCAATCTGGTATGAAAGTCTTTTTAGAGAAAGTTTTCAAATCTCTCCTCTTCTCCATGTACCTTTACTGATGTTGGCAGGGAATAACCAAATGGCCTATTACTCCCACCACCACCACCATCCTGGATCTTTGAAATCCAGGGTTGACAAGTAGGCCTGCTATCCCCCAATTTGTTAGAGTACATTCTAGGTTGGGGAAGGGAAGCTATAGACTCTTACCTACACTGATACATCCCTTATGTTCCCAACAACTATGCTGGAAAGACAGGAAATACATCTTACTGCTGCTGCTGCTGTTGTCATCTCTACCCATTGTTTTATGTCTATAGTGCCTATGATGCCTCAGGGTGAACAGAAGCCTATAGTATTCCCCACAGAGCTAGACAGGAGAAGCAATTAAAAGGTGGGGGAATGTAACAGAACTAGGCATGGGATATATTTACTGGTCCAATTGTTGCTTCATAATCAGAGGTGCAGGTGAATGGGCATGCATTCATTCCCTGACAAGATATACTGGGTAACTGAGGGCCTAATTTTCTCCTCACACTTGCAATCCAGAATTGAGAAGCACGCCACTGGTCCCACCAGTGCAGATATAGGATAAGAAGACTGAAAGCCAATATGGTTGTAAGTGGTTCTCTCTCGTGGGTATGAGATATACTTCTAGCCTCTTTCAGCTGGGACAAGGGATGAAGGCTTATGGGAGGTTCTTTCTGCCCTCTTTCTGCTTGGAGTCATGGGTATTTTATTCTTCCACAAGAGCCACTGAAGTCTGATGGATTACCTTATCTCCTAATTCTCTGAAGTGTTCATTAGAGGGGAATTTAGGGGTCATTCTTCCCTTCCCCCCATCTTCCACTTGATTTTGAAGAAAGATAGGTGACCAGTCCCCCCTCACACACTCACGGAAAGGAAGGAATCGGTAAGGAGGGGACTATTGTGTCCCTATATTAATAAATAGAAATGGGTCTTTAAAGGTCAAATTCAAATTCTGTGTAATTCATTTAAAAGAACAGCTCTGAAATGTGCATATTAAAATCTTATTAGCAACATTTATATTTGTCACAGGAAGTTTTACTGACGTACCAAAAAGAGACAGATTGAAGCATTGATTAAAAACTGCTTAAAGGGATGTTACTGATTTTTTTTTTACTGCAATATTAGTGAATGAAAGGATTATTTCAGGGCTTTTTTGTTTTAGTCTTTCAGAACAATGGTTTCTGTTTCAGTTTTTCAGAACAATTACCTCAGGGTTTTACACTAAAATTCATCAGAAGATATGAAAAAAATGACTTCATGCTGGTTTCATCTATCACAAACATGGTATCTAAAATACATAAAGAGAGTTTCTTCAGTATCACAAAGTATTTGTTGTATCACCCTTCTAGTGTACCAATCAGCCTTTACATCCCTCCTCAAAATAGAATTCTTCTGTGGGGCATTTCAAAAATGACAAGTGTGAGATTCCTACACTACATCCAACATATACCAGTTTACCATGTGCTTCGTGTATCTGAACTGGTTTGTCTTTCTTCTCAACTAGACTGGAAACCCATTGAAAAAGAGTGCATGTCCCCTTGACTATAACAGGATTCAAAAAAGGACTAGATAAATTCATAGAGGATAGGTCTATCAATGGCTATTAGCCAGGATGGGCAGGGATGGTGTTCCTAGCCTCTGTTTGCCAGAAGCTGGCAATGAGCTACAGTAGATGGATCACTTGATGATTACTTGTTCTGTTCATTCCCTCTGGGGCACCTGGCATTAGCCACTGTCTGAAGACAGGATACTGGGCTACATGGACCTTTGGTCTGACCCAGTATGGCCATTCTTATTTGTCCTGGATGTTCCAAGCACACTGCTGGCACTCAAATACTCTATATTTATAAACTTCTCATGAGAGGATCTCAAATCACTGTACAGAGTTGGGCAAAACATTGTCATCTTCATCTTACCACTGGTGAAACTGAGGCACAGAGAAGTTAACTATCATCATCATAGCTGATCACTCCAAAACAATAGTCAAGAGCTGATGTTGTCACTTATCTCAAGTAGTTCGTTGGGAGTATGGGATACTGACATCAGGCAGTGTACAATTATTTTCCTAGGCTCTCTGTATTCACATTTAGTGTCACTCCTCAGCTTCCACTTGGTCATATTGTCACCAGTCTTTGCTACCATTTGGAGTATACCCGTGTTTTCATTTGAGGTTAGTGCCTGGAAGGAGATGTTATGAAGTAAACAGTGGTAGTTGGGGTGATGGATTTTCAGGGTCAGAGGTCCTTCTTGATTAAACTTGTTGGCTAATGGAATGTGTCTATATGATAGATGTCTTGGATCTTGGACCTGTTTTTGTCTCTTTTTACTGAAGGCATCCCGCTTGACAGATGGTTGTACAATCCCCAAGAGGCAGCATAGCAACTGTGTCGGAGCTGGTTTTAAAGTCCCTGTAATTATCCTACAAGATTGAGCTCAGTATCAATTTTGTGTGCACGGCTCAAGTGTGACCATTCTGGGGCACAGTACTGTGCAACTGAGTAACACAGGGTGAGAGACTGATTGATTGGAGTGTTTTGGAGTCAACTCCCCATTCTTTGTTGGCCAGTTTCTGGAGTATACAGTTCCTAGGGTTCATTTTCTTTATCAGCTTCTTGATGTGCTCTTTGAATGTTAGTATACAGTCTAATGTGACCCAAGATACACCAGTGCTCAAGGATTGTACCATCCCATGATATCTGGAGTTTTTACTTGGCTGATGGTCAGGACTGGCTCTAGGCATCAGCAAACCAAGCACGTGCTTGGGGCGGCACAATTCCAGGGGTGGTGTTCTGGGAGATTTTGTTTTTATTATTATTATTTTTGCTTGGGACGGCAAAAAACATAGAGGTGGCCCTGCTGATGGTGTTTCAGGTGGTGGGTGCACATTTGTATCTTGCTAGGATAGGCACTACTGTGCAATAGTAGTTTTCAAGTACACTCAGGGAGCCAGTTAAAATGCAGTCAGTGTCTTCAATTCTTTCTGATTAGGAGGCAATGCAAAGATTATCTGCATAAACATACCTTAACCTGTCGGGGAATTCTGGTTGGTTTGATGTAGACAGTAAACATCATGGGTGATAGCATGGAACTTTGGGGCAATTCTTTCCATTGGCTTTTCTGACCACTTATCTCAACAAAGAAATGATTTTCAAGCAGGAAGATGAGCTGGACCATCTTGATATTTCTCAAAATTATTGCTAGTTTCTGGATAAGTACATGATGGTTCACAAGCATCATAAGTTGCTACCAGATCAACAAACCTTTAATTTTTCAGGTTTCAAAGCCATCTTCGAAGAGTTGAGTTAGTTTTGCAACTTGGCCACAGTATAAACATCCTGGGTAGAAAGCCAGGTCATCAGCTGCCCTTCTTTTACTGCTGCTATTCTATGTAATATAATCTGTTCATATAGCTTGTAGGTTGAACGGCGTAAGAATATTTGGTGGTACCTCTCTACAGAGTTTGGGTCTTTATGTGATTTGAATGCTGCAACCACTTTGGCCTGTCTTCACAACCTGGGAATCTGCATTGTCTCCATGCAATAGTTACAGAAATCAAGCCACCGCCTCTATGATCTCATCCCAAAGTGCAGTAATAGTTCATTAGACATACCACTGAATCCCACTGCCTTCCCACATTTTCAGGATTTTCATGGCTATTGTCAGCTCCTCAACAGCGAGCTGCTCACTGGGGATTTTGCTGTCTCTGAGGCGTGAGCAAAGTTCATGCTTGACTTGTGTTGTTCTGCACTTTGCTTTGTGGACTGGTTTACTATTTATGGATGAGTTGGTGTGGAACTTGGTTGGGAGAAACTGTGCTGATACACTTTGGTAGTTGTTCATCAAGGATCAGCTTATGAATTGTGCCCCATTCTTTTGCTTTAGGGTCACTATTGAAGTGCTGCCACTTTTATTGAAAGTCTTGTGATACTTGGTGTTTTTCTTAATGATCTCATTTTTAGACTCATGTTATGTGAGAATCTAACAATATATTTTAATGAAGGAAGTTTCTAGCCCTCATGGTTGGGGAGTAAAGCTTGAAATCTTGATCCTTAAAAGCTCAAAAACAAGAAGGCAAATAAAAAGAACCCCAAATATATTATTTTTAAATCTTATGATTTTAAAGGTGATCTCATGTTTTTTTTGGGACAGTGTAGTCATTTGGGGGGAGTGGCTCCTCCTCCTCTGGATTTGTGGGCGGCCAATCCGCCCCACTACGTCTCTGGCAGTCGCCTGACATGGGGAATCAGTGGGGCTACGAGACACATGAGCTTGGGCCTGTGGTCAGGGCCGAGCAATAAACACAGTCACGGAGCCCCAGTCCCTGGTTGGGGCGGGACAACAAAGAGTCTCACGCTCAGCCCTGTACTCAAGTTGTGCAGCAAACAGCCAGTTAGCCCAAGCCCTTGATTAGGGCGGGGCAGTAGAGAGTCTAAAGGCTCAGATCTGCACTGAGGCTGAGCAGCAAACAGTTAATCAGCCTAGGCTCTGGTTCAGAGTGGGACAGTAAACAAAGTCTCTCAGCTCCAACCTGCACTCAGGTGGGGATGCAAACAAAGTGAGCTAACTCAGGTTCTCCTTCAGCTAGCTTGAGGAAGGGGGAGACTGCCACCCATCATTTGGGTGGCGGGGGAGTGCAGGCCCTCTCATTCCACTGTGTCCTGGCCCAGGGACCTAACAGTGGCAGAGTGGTTTGGCACCATGTCAGCAGGGATCCTGAGCGTAACATGCTGATGTACCCTCTGCCAGCGTTGCAGCCAGACAGGGGTCTATTACCCCTGGGCCACTTCCACATTCCCCCTACAAGGGTACCTGCTGGTCCAGTGAGGTAAGGTTGGTCCAGCCAGTGGTCCAGCCCAGCTGTCTCCTGCGGGGTCAGGTAGGCCCAGGGTCTGGGCCAGTCATCTGCTTCCTGTGGTGCTGGGTCATCCAGGGGTTCAGGCAGTCTGGGCCAGTCGTCTGCATTCTGCAGGCCTGCTGCTATCTCCCAGCACGAGTGCTCAGGGGACGCATCTATCTCCTCCAGTGGCCAGGGCCCTACTGAGCTTCTAGGTCCCACCTTTATACTTCCGGCCCTGCCCCTTGGCTTCTGAGGGACAAAGCTACGGGTAGGGCTCCACCCATGAGGGGATGGAGCCATCCTCTTCCTCTGTGTCTGGTGATGGCCAGTCCACCTCACTACAGACAGACTCATTATTTTTCAATGGTTGCGATAGCAATCCTTCTAAAGCAACAAAGAGTCCTGTGGCACCTTATAGACTAACAGACGTATTGGAGCATGAGCTTTTGTGGGTGAATACCCACTTCATCAGATGCATGTACATTCACCCACAAAAACTCATGCTCCAATATGTCTGTTAGTCTATTAGGTGCCACAGGACTCTTTGCTGCTTTTACAGATCCAGACTAACACGGCTACGCCTCTGATACAATCCTGTTATAGTAGTAATCAACTATCAAGAAGTCAGACTTATCATACAAACAATTATTTGAAAATAAACGTCAATACAATTTGTGTTATGTCAAAATAAAATGTGACATGTATACTTCAGGGCACTACCTAGTCCCCAGTACACAAAGGGTTAACGCCAGCTTCCCTGTCCCTTCATTGTACCTAGGGTGACTAGATGTCCTGATATTATCAAGAACATCCCAATATTAGGAGCTTTGTCTTATATACACAACTATACTCTTCCCCTCCTCCCCCCAAAAAGTGTCCCAGTTTTTCACACTTGCTATCTGGTCACTCTATCCTCACAGATGCAGATACGGGCCTGTAAAAAGGGTTGCTGGTGAGTCTTTGGCTGGGGCTATTTTTGTTAGTGTCTCTTTGCTTATATTGCTTTGTGTTTGAGACTCTCTCTTGCTGAGCAAACCTATTGCTGTGTTTAGCTTCTGCCCAACCTTCCCACCAGCTTGCAAGTATGAGAACGAGGAAATATTTAGTGACACAAAACATCTCCCTTAAGTTGACATTTAATTAAGTTTGGTCTCCTGGACAGCTTAAAGTTGACGGATTGGTGTAATAATTTTTGTTTGTATTTTAGAACAGTGGCGTACCAATCCCCAAATAGCATTTTCTATAATTAGATAATTTTATGACTCATTAAAAAGGGAAATTCCGTCTTCTCCTCCTCTTCATTTCCCTTATTCCACAAATAGTTTCTAAAACACAAGGTCATAATTCAAGCTGGGCAAAACTGACCAATGTGCTTTCACATGGATTGAAGAAACTTTGACCATGTTTAGATTAAAATGCTCTTTTTACATCCTTTCACTTGCAGACCTGCAGACCTGCAGCCAACCCACTAACTCCCGCTTTGCCTTACACATTGGTAAGCGGGAGAACTAATGGACTGTAACCCGACAGCATCCCTCATGAGCAAGCACTTTGAGCCAATGCCCCATGACTTTTTGGAAGACTCCTGCCTCCTTCTCTGCCTGGCAGGGAGGCAGGTGAAGACACGTGTTCTTTCAGTGTTTGGACTCTACCACCTTCTGATTGTTTCGGCGGTGAACAGAGGATCGAGGGGAAAAGACACTTGCAGTCCCCTCTCCCAGTCAGGCAGCAGGAAGGGAAATTAGAAGTCAAAAGGAAGGGAACATTTTTTCCAGCCAGTGGGGGACAAATAAAAGACATAAATCAATGGGGGTTTGGGCCGTAGCTGATCTCTGACACTTTGCGACTGCAAAGGTCTGAGAGTGCATGCATTAGTGATATCTACCTATCTAGTGTACTTATATGGCCCCATCACCATAGATTGTGAGCCTCTCTCAATCTTCAATGTATTTACTCTCACAACTTAGGCAAAGAAGTACTAGGTTATTCGTTTTACAGATGGGGATTGGTTTTACAGATTTAGTTGGAGATTGGTCCTGCTTTGAGCAGGGGTTGGATTAGACGACCTCCTGAGGGCCCCTCCAACCCTGATGTTCTAGGATTTTATGGGGAACTGATCCACAAAAGTACTCAGGCACTAAGCCCCAAACATAGGCAACTAAGTCTCAGACTCAGGCTCCACAAAACTCCTGCCAAATGCTGTAGGGGCCTAATTCACTCAGCGCCTAAGTTTTCAGGGTAAAAGCTCCCTATGCACCTAAGGTTATGTCTACACTGCAGCCTATGTCAGCACAACGTATGTTGTGAAGGGGTGTGAAAAAACCATGAGGAGAAGGGAGAATTGAGCTTGGTCTCCCACAGCCCAGGTGAGTGCTCTAACCCCGGGGCTAAATGTTATAAGATGGGCACCTCCTCCTCAGGCCAATATAAAAATACAAAGTAAAAAAAAATACAGTAAATAATACAATTTATCCAGACTTTATATAAAATATATTTACACATGTTTACTCTGATTTATTTTTTGCTATGAAACAATGAATTGTTGAGATTGTTCTTTTGCCATATTATAAAAATACAATGTATTGTGCATATGATATGTGATTTATAAGTGTATATAACAAAATTTTCATAGCATACTACCTATAATAAAATATTATCTTGCATGCTCCAAACCCACTGAGCAGAATATCCCAGTCTTTTTTCTAGGCAGACATCTCTCTTCGCATTCACTTCTCTCTCCCAGGACCACTAATTAATCTTGAGTAAACATCTCAGACACACAGAGTGACAACCAGTTATATGTGCAAAAGAGAAAGAATTTACCATAAAGAAGACTGGTAATCTCTAAACAGGCATTGAGAAAGTGAGACAAACTAGCCTATATTCAAGCAAATATAATGGATATTATAGGCTTTAATAGCCTACCAATCATATATGCACAGTATGAAATAACTTGCGTACCAGCTACTCAGAATATTTTGATGTACCTGTACATCTTCCTTCACTTCTCTCAAAACCTTCTATTTATCCTTTCATCAGCACTCTGATATGTACTGTGAAGTTTCCCGAAAATGATGGAGGGAAGCCGACACAAATTTATCCTCCTCAAGATCTACTCGACCCAATTCCATAAGACAATCACCTGCACACTCTGTCATATGAAACACGATAGTGCACTAAAATACACAATTGTACATATGTATAGCTCAAAAGAAGAAAGAACATGCTAACATACAAGTATGAGTTTGGCAGAATTGCTTATCGACATTGCTGTATCAGACCTTACACTTTCCCCGATTTTATCAGCAGTGAAATTGTTTATTTATTCAAATAAGTTATGAAGGCACGGTCAGAATTTTACCAGTAGCAGCTGGCCAACAAAACATTGCCTTAGGAGACTGATAGCAGACTTACTCGTAGAAATACTAATTTTACAAGTGCAATTATTTTTTTCTCAGCCCTGGCCTTTTGTCTGTCAATAATGAACAATTAGTGAACTGCAAGGGTATGCCAGAAGTGTATATTTTTGTCCTACTTGAATGAAAATGTTTATATTTAGAGAGAATCTTCTTTTCCCGTATCTTCTCTATTTACCTACCAATTTTGATAAAATTTGAAATGGACTCAGTTTTTTTTCTTTTTTAGAGGCCCCTCATATTGCGAGGCCCTAAGTTGTAGTTTAGTTAGCTTATACCTTAATCCGGCACTAAACCCAGGTCTCCAGGTAGTGTCCTAACCACTGGATTATCTTTCCTCTTCTACTCTGATAAATACTTTTGGTCCTGCTTGTGTATTAGGCAGGGTCAATAGAAGCCAATCAGTCTCTCCTAGAGTAGAGTGGGTTGTCATAGATTTTTCCTTGCTCATTTTGGATAAGTCTGAATTTTCTCCGCCTCTCTGGTACACACGCTGTGTGTGTTTGGCTCTACTTCTGGAAAAGAAGATATCTGGGAGAAGCTTAGATTCTAGGTCGTACTCCTGTCCCAAATCCAAAGACATTCAGATTCAAGGTTTTCTGCTTCAGACATACTTCTCCAAATAAATGGTGGCCTGCTACCACTGTAAAATATAACTGGAACAATTTGTCAAAGATTGTTTCCATCAGAGGATTCACTGCATTACCAGCCTCTAAAGTAAAAACCTTAAGAGGTTCACCCAGTGGCTAAGATTTGTATCATTCAGTCATCGCTAAAATGAAAGTGAATAGCAGAAAGACTGGAAGAACCAGACATAATGTACAAGCTATATGACCGTATAATATTTTTTACGCGCTCCTCTTGATGAGCTTTCTGTATCCAGGTAGTTATAGTGTGACATTTTTCTGAAGCATGTTAAAGGAGTGGTGACTTCCTATCACTATTCATCTGAGTATTGTAAGTCTTGGATTTCCATTTGTCAGAAGCTGGAAGTGGGTGGCAGGGGATGGATCACTTGATGATTGCTCGTTCTGTTCATTCCCTCTGAAGCACCTGGCATTGGCCACTCTTGGAAGACAGGATACTGGGGTAGATGGATCATTGGTTTGACCCAGTATGAACATTCTTATGTTCTTATCTACTGATGAGAAATGTTGTATAAGAGCTAGGTTTTATTCTAAACCTCAAGACACTTGATTTGTTTTTTTAAATCTCCAACTTTTCGAGGAACATGATCAAGTAAGACCCTCAGTTTTAATTTTAAAAATGACAGTTTCTTGTCCTCATGGTTATGGAGGAAAGCCTGTAAATGTGATCTAAGTGCATGCTACTAGCTCAGAAATTAGAAGGCAGGCAAAAGACCACAAAATCTATTGTATATTTTTAAATTTCATGACTTTTTAGCTTAACTCCATTATTTGTGGGCCTGATTCATGATTTTGAAGTGCTTGGGATTGACAGTAGTGAAACAGAGAGACAAGGTGGGTGAGGTAATTTCTCTTATTGGACAGAAGTTGGTCCAATAAAAGATATTACGTCATCCACCTTATCTCTCTAGTATGCTGGGACTGACCTGGCTACACACTGTACACAAAATAGTCAAATTCACAAGCTCTTGATGTTTCCTGGCTCACCTTGATTAAAATGTAAGAGAAGAGCACTTTCTCCTTGTTTTTAAGAGCCCCAAGCTATTTCCTCTTCCTGTTAACTGGCCCGCCCTAATGAGCCTTGCTGGGCAGCCTCTTTTCATAGCCAGTGGGCATAGCAGCAGATCTGTGGTGGAGCTGGCCATCTGCCTGGTTAACTCTGAAGTCAGTTAAACCTGTGAGTGCCTGGTATGTGCGGTATGGACAGGCCACAGGCGATATACTGATTTTAAACCAGCATAAGTGAGATTTGAATCTGCCAACCATGTTTCTTCAAACTGAAGTCTTGTTGAAAAATATTCATAGGAATTAAATGGTAAAGATTAAGGAAGCACAATACAATGTCAAAACACTTTCCTCCCATTTTAAACAAGACTATTCATGCAAGTAGGAGAAAATTAGTAATGCATCTCACATGTTTAATTCAGCTCCCAGGCAAAAATTCTATTAAACATACAAACTTTGCTTCTCTTAGTTGACTTTTTAATATTTTCCTCTCTATATTATCTCAGAAGCAGTAACTTCCCAGCATAGGGCTCTGGGCTTGGAGATGCTTGGCTTCCCTATAAAGAAAGGGATCTGCACCTCTGAGCTTCTTTGCAAGACCTTGAAAATGTATTGTTAAAAGGCTAGCAAATTAGCTGCTGCTCCCCATAAACGGAGGGATTATTTTCAGCAGCCTTGTCAAGTTGGGAATTGTAACTACTGAAGTAGTAGTAAGTTTTCAGATCTTGTTCCAAAGACATGTAAATGAAGAAATGCCAGTTGGGACACGTGCCTTACCATCCTGCTAAATATGATTGCCATCTTACTGGAGGCTACAGGACCAATGAAGGGTTATGCTCCTCGTAAACAGATTGTGGTGTCTCTGCTTTAAATATAAAGGCACATACAATGAAGAGCAATCCATAAAATAGGATAGTTTGTTTTTCTAATGTATTCTTTCTAAATATATAAGTACTCTGGAGGTCTCTTCAATGTACATTATGGGTATATAGAAAATTCCTTCAGTAAGTTGCTTAGGTTTTTTTTCTATATAAGGTGATTTAAAGAATTTTACACTGTCATGCCTAGTAATGGATGGCAGCTGAAATAGGGCTGGCATTAGCCATACGTAGTAGGGATTACAATTCAGTATCAATGCAGAGCCTAAGAGGCTTTATAGTAGACTCGTTCATTTTTCATACATCCATTTAGGTTGGCATCACATTTTCCCCATTCTTAATTAGCCACTTTGTAAGTGTCCATTCTTAATAGAGAGTCTGTCCACTGAATTGAAATCTATTGAAGGATATGAAAAGAAAATTTATAATTTAAATATTTGTTTCACACAGTATAAAATGCTGGAAACTTTCTTGAGGCTGGGATATGTTTGCAATATCTCCTGAATCACACTTCAGCCCAAGCATTGTTTCCATGCAGAAACCCTCTCTGTAGAGTTATTAAAAAGATCACTGCAGTATTACTGATATTATTACTACTATTTTATGGAAGCTATTCTATATCAAACTCGTTGGTGTTCCTAAAATCTGTTTAGCTGCTTGACTTTACCATCTATTCTGCATAGATCCATGGTCTATGGTAGTATAGACCCTCTCCTAGCCTGCCTTCTATATTGTAGAGTTTTCTGTGATTACCTTTATCAATAATTCATGAAATCTTGAGGCGATAATTAGCCAGAGAACTACTGAGATCCTAGGACTGAGAAACTGAGTATCTCCTGTAAACAGATATTTGGCAAGTAGACTTATATGCACAGAGATTCTAGTTTCCATTAAGTTTTTAACTTGAGTGACATAGTATAATTAAAAGAAAAACATCAAAGTTGGGGATACAAATCTTTAATTATAACTAAACTTGTTTTCCTTTATACGGCTAAACTTCTGGATTTGCTTAGGTCAGAGTTTTCAACCTTTTTTCATTTGTGGACTCTTAAAAATTTTTGAATGGAGGTGTAGACTCCTCCGGAAATCTTAGGCATAGCCTTCAGACCCCCTGGGGTCCTTGGACAACAGGTTGAAAACCACTGCCCTAGGTGTTTAAAAAAATCCTATAGCATGTATGACTTATTCTAGGGTCTAATAAAAACAAAATTATAAATATGTGCTATGAGTGATCAAGAATGTGGTCTAACATATCATATTAATATTTGGTCTTGTTTGTAAGGTTAGACTTCCAGATTGCCCTAGGTACTTTCTCTTATGGAAAAGCAGGAGTTCACAGAACAGCAAGCACTTTCTTTCTGCAAGTACTTAACATAAGAACATAAGAGCTGTCATATCAGGTCAGACCATGATTCATCTTGCCTAATATCTTGTCTCTGGCAGTGGCCCATACCAGAGCTTAAGGGGGAGTGTACAAAGAAGGGCAATTACGGAGTGATCCACCGCTGCCTTCTAGTGTTGCCCCGAGCATGTGGTTGCTTTCCTGACCGTCTTGGCTTATAGCCACTGATGGATTTGTCCTCCATGAAATTATCCAGTTCTTGTTTTGAATCGAGTTATACTTTTGGACATCACAGAATTGCATGGCAATGAGTTCCATAGGTTAGTTGTGCATTGTGTGGAAAAGTATTTCGTCTTGTTTATATTAAACCTTCTACTTGTTAATTTCATGAGGTGACTCTTGAATTTTGTATGCGAAATAGTAAATAACACTTCCTGTTCCATTTCATATTCACTTTTTCCTCACCATTTGTGATTTTGTTGATGTCTATCATATCCCCATCTTAGTCATTTTCTTTCCAAGCTCAACAGCCCTAATCATTTTAGTCTCTCCTTATATGAAGCTGTGGTAAACGTCTGTCCCAAATCTGGACTTTAGCGTACAAAATCTGGGTGCTTACTGTGAACCTCCCCCAAGCTTATACCCAGCTTGGATCTTATCTCGCTGCCACCAGCCGAAGTTTTCCAGGGTTTCGGCCCCCTCGGGTTCCCCAAACCTTTCCTTGGGGGACCCCTCCAAGACCCAGAGCCCCTGGGTCTCCTCTATCTCATCCCCCAGCTTCCCCCCCTTTTCCCTGAGTGAGTCTGGGCGATGTATACTTAACTCCTTGAATACAACCAGAGAGGCAATCTAGCTTCCCCGAGGCTATGCATTCCAATCTAGTCAGCTCACACAGAAGATTCACCCCTGCCCTTTGTCCCGAGCCTGTTTCCCGCCCTGGACAATGAGGAAAGTTAAGACACAGAGCTTGGGCCTTTTCTCCCCCCCTGAGCCTGGCACAGAAATTCCTCCTCCTCTGCCTCACTAGGAAAAGAAAACTCCCACAAGTTTTAAAAAGAACACTTATATAAAAAAAGAGAAAAATACAGAACAATAATACTGCATTAAGAAAACTCAATACAGGAATATGGCTTATAAGAAGAATAGGAATAAAAGTTGATTTAAAAGATAGCCCAGTTAAACCAGTCCAGCAAATCAACACCCATGTAAATACAACTCAAAGCACATCACAGCCGATTACTTTGGTTCCTTTGTACCTCACACTTTATAGGTAGATATATTTGATAGAGGATGGAGTTAGAAGAAAAGCTTGTTTACTCACAGCCAAGGAAAACAACAAAACGACCCCGAGTTTCCAGTTCCACTCCCAGACTTCAAAAAAAATCCAGGTCTCTGATTGGTCCTCTGGTCAGGTGTTTGGTTCCCCCTTTGTTCACCCTTTACAGGTAAAAGAAAATTAACCCTTACCTATCTACTTATGACAGAAGCCCTTCTATACCCTTGACCAGCTTTGTTGCACTTCTCTGAACATTTTCCAGTTCCACCATTTTTTGAGATGGAGTGACCAGAACTGGATACAGTATTCAAGGTATGGGTGTACTTAGATTGATATAATGGAAGTAAGATATTTTCTGTCTTATTTTTTTTTCCTTTTTAGACTTTTTAGACTTTTTGACTACTGCTGATAGTTTTCAGAGAACTATCCAGGATGACTCCAATGTCTTACTTAGGTGGTAACAGCTAATTTAGAACCCATTGTTGTATATATATGGTTGGGATTATTTTTTCCAGTGTGCATTACTTTACATTTATCAACATTGAATTTTATCTGTCATTTTGTTGCCCAGTCACCAAGTTTTTTTGTGTAGCTCCTTGCAGTCTGCTTTGAATTTAGCTATCTTGAATAAATTTGTATTTTCTGCAAACGTTGCTGTCTCACCATTAATTCCATTTTCCAGATTGTTAAAGAAATGTTGAACAGAATAGGTCCCAGTACAGGTTCTTGGGGAACCTGCTATTCCCATGCCTCTGTCCATTTATTCCTATCTTTGCTTCAACCATAAGAAGACCTTACCTCTTATCCCATGACTATTTAGTTTCCTTAGGAGGCATGTCTGGATGAGTTCTTACACCCTAGCAAGCATAAGCAGAGCTGTGTGGAAGCAGCATCATTTTCCCCAGCACACAAGAAATATATCTTATATAGTGTAGCAGGGCGGTCACCCTGCTCTGGCTCAGAAAGGGTTAAAAGCCGGTCCTTGGAGAGGGCTGGGTCTGAAAGGAGCCCAGGGAGGCTGATTGGGTAGGCAGCCACAGGTGTTGCCACATAAAATTAGGGCCCAGCTGGCCCTGATAAAAGGGCTGGGAGCTAGGCAAGGGGAGTCTCACTCCAGTGGTGGAGTGGGAAGGACCTTGCTGCTGGCTGGAGAAGAGTATCTCAAACAGATCCATGCTGGGGAAGGACAGGCAGAACTGCAGAGCTCTGGTCAGGTGAGTATCCAGGCTAAGGCTGTGCTAAAAGGGCCTATGGTGGCATTGAGGCTACAACAGTGCAGACAGGCCAGGAAAAGGCAGCAGGTCCAAACCCCCTTGCCAATGATGAGTGGCCATTTCAGACTACAGTTTGCCCCTGAGAAAAGGGGCTAGATGAAGACTGGCAGTCAATCACTGAGGCAAGGTGGGCTTAGGAGGATTGGGAGAGGAGGACCTCTGAGTGTGGGGTACTGCCAGAGTGCAGTCCCTGAGTGAAAGGGGCATTGTGGGCCATGAGGGATGTGGGGCCTGAACTAAAGTGTGGTGGAGAAAAGGGAGAAGCAGGCGGCAGCAAGGGAGACACTGGCCAGCAGGAGGTGCTCGGAAGTTGGAAGAGCTAATTCCCAGACCAACCAGCAGGAGGCGCTGTGCCAGTGAGTACTCCACCTTGCTACATATAGACATAATGCCTTCCTCTACTGCACACAGATACTGGAGCCTTCCTCCTTTCCAATCGTATCCCACTGGCTCTCAACAACTGTAATGTATCCCTAAAATGCATTTCTTCAGTGAGGCTTCCACGTAAATGTATACCTCTAACTTGGTTCTAAAAGCTTAAACCAGACTCTTCTAATAAACATGGGATTAGTTCAAATCTGGTTACTACAATAGCTCTTTTGCCAGAAGACTAATGTAAGAAAAATGTGTTATAGTGTGTGCTGTTTAAATGGCGTATCCATTAGTGTGCTTGCCAAAGCAAAAGCTATTTCACAGACAGCACTCAGCCCAGAGCAAGCTAGTGGCCTGAACTTACCTGAGCCAGAAAAACATCTTCAGTATGATGTTTGACTGGCTTTTAGGAGCACAAGTGGATGCTGTATGTTTACATCATGATAATTATATGCAAAAAAAGATCTGAAGCTGGCATGGGGTTGTGCTTCATTCTCTGTTACAGTACATTTTAGTGAATGGGAAAAGTGCTTGGACATTTTCCACTAGGAAAATGTCTGTCTCTAAAGGTGGCTACTTGAAAGTGGGATGCTACAACATTTTAAAGTGCAAATGACTTTGAGTATGTTCAGGAACACTTCTTGCTTTCATTGCTATGTCAATGTTTAAGAAAGGAAAATCTCAACAAAAAGGAAATTGCTCAGTGCATAAAGTTACTCCTTTTCAGTTTTAACATACAAAGACAGCTACTGTTATAGTAGCCTATGCATTTCCATTCTAAAAGGGCTTCTTTAGATTGCTTATAATCTTAAACTTTCACCTTTTGGGGTAAATTTTCTACGATTGGTCTAAGGTTTTGCCTAAGGATCAACCAAGTACAAGCCCTTATTTGGCAAGTCATTCCACAAATATAGAACAATAAACGGTTCCTGATTAAGGATAACTTCTGTAGGGTTTTGAGGTGAAGGTAGTGGAGCATAAATTTTGTTCTTACCAACTTTTGTCAATATAAAGGAAGAGGATAGAAAGTTAAAATTTTTCATGGTCTAACTTACCAGCAGGAACTTGTGACTGTCTTATGAAAATCTGTTTAGATTTGTCTGGAGAGTTTGTAAACATTGTGTATGTACACTAATATTTTTTACTAACGTTTAATCACAAATTTTCACCAGAAATGTAACTTTAAAAAAAAAACATTCAGAATAATTCTTCTATTTTCCAGCCTGCTTTACTAATGTTTAAAAGTAACCATCTTCCATTGTTCTGCTGGCACTGCACATGCATGTGTATGTGTAAGCAGAGTGGACCCTTCAGTGCTGGAGGCTGTATATGTAATATGTAAAACTGAATGATAAAGGAAACAGGGCTTGTCCATGTAACACCAGAAGGTGACAGACTCTGGGGTAGAAGGTCAGGGAGAACAAGAGGTAGACTGACTAAGGTCAGGAGAATTTGGGGAACTGACAGGGAGATTATGAGACAGTGAAGAAAGTGTGTGACAGGGTAAAAGCAGCAAAGAGTCCTGTGGCACCTTATAGACTAACAGACGTATTGGAGCCTGAACTTGCTCCAATGAAGTGGGTATTCACCCACGAAAGCTCATGCTCCAGTACGTCTGTTAGTCTTTAATGTGCCACAGGACTCTTTGCTGCTTTTACAGATCCAGACTAACACGGCTACCCCTCTGATACTATGATAGGGTGGTGTGCCATGACATTTTTAGTCAGGCATGCAATTCAAAATGCATGCACAATGGCATCCTCCATTCAGCGTGATCTCGAACATATGGTGCATGTGAGGTCACGTGTGTGAGGAGGCTTTCTTGTTCTACACAATGGTGTCTTCCAGGAGCATCCGAGAGTTAGATGGAATTGTCCTGGGGGCACAGCCAGTCCAGGGTATGCAGTGCATGCCCTGCATACATAGCACACCACTGGTGACAGGGTGGGAGAGTTGGCAGCAAGGGACTATGACAGTTTGGATTATTAATTTAGAACCACTGTCTGGATTTCTATTAAATATAAAAACAGTTCTCTTGATTAAACTTTTAACTTATTTTTCTTTTTAATACAAACCTCACAATAGACAACAAAAATGAAAATTATAAACTTAACACTGATGTATGTTATAGTTAGTAATTTTAACATGTATGCCAAAACCATTTTAAACAACCTTAATATTAAACTATAAAATCAAATGAATACTTTAGAATTAATGGGGGACTATAGAGGCAGGCAGGAGAAGTGTAAAAGTGATGCGGAGGAGGAAGAGAAGTGAGGAAAGAATGAACAGGGAAGAGGGAGGGAAAGGGGGAAGCAGGTCTGGACTCACCACTGAACATGTAGGTTTTCCTTAGTCAAACATTTCTCAAAATGGAGCCCAGATTTCTTCAAACCGATGTTGATCCCTGTGTTAGAAAATGACCCTTTCTTTGGCCACTAGATCAGAGGGATCCGTACTATAGTTCTACTCTGTGCATTTGTCTACTTTTCCACATCTGTAAAGCCACTTGCTTCTGGATCATGGCTGCTCTCAGAAACAATGAACACTATAATATAATAATGAACATGATGAAAGACATAGCTATGCAGAGAAATATCCTAATATCTAGTATTTAACTACTCTTTGATTGTTAAAGCACAAAATCATTTTAATTCTAGTTTCAGTGTCTTAACACAAATGTTTAACTGAAGGACATGCTCACAATATGTGAAGAGGTGTGCCCTCATCTTTACCAGAGCACCAGCATGTGGTCAAAGGAAGGACTTTAATCGTATATAGTTTTTGCAGTATCCAGTTGTTCTAAAGTTTTTTTGTTGAATTAAACATAAATCTATGGAAGCCTGGTTTGCATTGCATAATACAATTGACTATTGGGGAACTTATAAAAGATGCTCCAATTCTTTATCCCAAGTTTTAGTAATGTCTTCAGGACGTTGGTTGTACGTGGATAACATGTATCTGAGGAGTTTGTGAGTATCTCTGCTACAAGATATACTTCAGGGGTGGGTGAGATAATGTCTTTTGTTGGATGAACTTCTGTTGGTTAGAGAGACAAGCTTTTGAGCTACTCAGAGCTCTTCCTCAGACTATGTAAGATCAAAAGATTGTCTTTCTCACCAACAGAAGTTAGTCTAATAAAAGATATTACCTCATCCACCTTGTCTCTCTAATATCCTGGTACTTTACCTGATTTCATGAATTTCAAGATATTGACAAACTAAAGTTAATGGGGCATCTAAACTCTCATGCTCAGTGACAGAGTTGGATCATATGTATTTAAACAAAGGGTGTTTCTAGAGCCTCCTGTGAAGTGGCTCACCACTGCTGCTGAGCCCTGAGGTGGTACCGACATATTTCAAAGTGTGCTAAATGGGCGGGGGGAATCCTAGTAGATTACCTGGAGCACTCAAGAGTTCAGTCTGCCACGTTCTGCACCTCCCTGTTGTTTTCTTGTGCAGAAACACTTCTAATGGGCTCCAAATTTTATAAAATTTGATTACAAAATTTAAATTGTGGGTTAAATTAAAGGTCAGGCAGAGTTTATAGTGAATTTTGTAATAGTCATTTATATTTGAATGGAGTAAGAGTGAAAGGATTTGAAGAATGAAAAAAAGGTGGCCTGTAAACAAAGCATGTAAAGCCATAAGGGTAGCAACTGATGAGTTTGCGTAACTGATACTAACCATTGCAGCTACCATTAAATGAGGTAAAATGCGGCTCACCTTATTCATGTCAAATGTCACAGTTGTCAGGATTTGGCCTCTTGCTTTGGTACCCACTACAGCCTGAATGCAGTAAGGAGCTGGTACTGGCCCTAACTGTGTGACTTAGGTCCCCTCTGTTGCAGTGTCCTCCACCTTCCTCGGATGCTGTCCAGGGTAAGTGCAGTGAGAGTGGAGGGAGGGGCAGTTCTTTTTGGTGTGGAGTGGGCAGGCAGAAGAAGCTAGATGAGAGGCAGGCACAGTCCCCTTCAACAGGCTCCATGGAGATTCTGTTGGGCGTGTAATATACCCTGAGGCTTTATGATATTTGTAGGACAACCTCTGTCCTTTAATGAAGCCCTGGGGTCCATTGCAGCATTCCTAGCGGCACTGGATATGTGCATGTTACTATGGAGCCATTTGGGCACTGTTGAGGACCTGCATGAGTGGCCCTGCCACCGGCTGATCCCTGAGATCACAGGGCATTCTTGGGGAGTCTCAAAAGGGAGCAATCAGGCCTACTATATCTATTGTACTTTAAACAGTGCTAGATCTTAGTTTTCTCAATGTCAAGCCGAAGTTAGCTTCTGAACAATGAGCTACATGGATAAAGCTAGTCTAAAGCTGACTCAAGGCAAGAATGAGACGACTGCTAAGTAGAAGAAAGAGCTGTAAAGAATTTAACTCCTCTACAACTGCTCCCACAACTGAGGGGTTGTGAGCTAAAGTTCCATTAGTCCAAACCTTTGGAAGATTATGGACTCCAAAATCTTGCGCTGTGCCCAAATAGTTATAAAAGCCAAAAATGTGCATTTCCATCAGCAACTGACCAGAAGTCAGCATCCCATCTGATACAAGTGCGGCCATGGTAATCCACACAATATGACCACCAAGTTGAAATAATGAAACTCATCAAATCTAGAAATCAAGCCATGTACTCTGAAAAGCTCCAATTCATGCATAACAGAACAGCTCATTTGGTTAGCAGCATGTGTGGCTGTGAAAACCTCACGCTGAGGCTTGCTCCTCTGTCCTGGCTCCCTGTTTAATAGAATGCGGTTCAAGGTCTCCCTCCTGATATCCTAAACCCTCCATAGGATTGGCCCTCACTACCTGAGAGAGAACGCCTTTCCTTCAGGACAGTGATCTCCCATGATTGCTACGTGCCATTGAAACGAAGTAGGTGTAAAGTCAATAGACTGTTGCAAAACCAAACAGAATAATTTTTTAGACAATAACTACAAATTGTAGTTAGGCTCTAAATCAGACGTTCTTAGCAAAATGTTCTTAAAGTTGGTATGCTTCATTTAAAAATTCACAACAATGTGGTCTGAACAGTGTGGTTCATGTTTAGTTTAAGTTGAATAATGTTATAGGGGGTTTTACAATAACCTTTTGAAATGGCAATAAATATCTTTGAAGGAAATACATGTGTAAATATCAGCTGTGCTTCAGCCTAGCTATGACTCTGGAAAACTAAATGTACAAAAGGAATTTAAAAACTTGCAGAACAGCATCTCTGTAGCTGTTTCCTGTAATCTCACACATTCCACACTGAATGAGACTTTCCTTCTCATCAAGAAAGATGTTGACAAATTGGAAAGAGTTCAGGGAAGAGCCATGAGAAAGGATTAGAAAACATGCCTTAGAGTGAGAGATTCAAAGAGCTCAAAATATTTAGCTTAATAAAGAGAAGGTTAAGGGGTGACTTGATTAGTCTATAAGTACCTATAGGGAACAAATATTTAACGATGGGCTCTTCAGCTTAATATAGAAATGTATAACATGATCCAGTAACCAGAAGTCTTAATCACTGACAATTTTTAAATCAAGATTGGATGTTTTTCTAAAAGAGATGCTCTAGGAATTATTTTGGGGAAGGTCTGTGCCTGTGTTATACAGGAGGTCAGACTAGCTCACAACTGTCCCTTCTGGGTTTAGAATCTATTAAATTAGTGTAATTAAGTTCCAGGGGTAAGCAGGACACCCCAAGCACACTGTGCAGAATTTCTGTATTTCACTCATTGCGTTGGAGTGATACATACAGCATGTGCTGATAAAACATCTTTGTCCTGCTAATCATCAATAAATAGTTCCTCCTCCATGCCCTTGTGGGATCTAGCGTTTAAACGCAATGTAGTGCTTTAACGTGGTTTGTGTAGTCATGGCAGAGTGCTGGGAGAGAGCTCTCCCAGTGCTGTTAGAAAAACAAAAAGAACCCGAACACTTCCGCAAGAGACATAGCTACCCGCGCTGAAAGTGCAGCTCTCAGCGCTGGCACACTGTCTACACAGGAGTTTTACAATGCTGAAATTTGCTGCGCTCGGGAGGTGTTTTTTCACACTACTGAGCAAGGAAGTTGCAGCACTGTAAAGTGCCAGTGTAGACAAGCCCCAGAAAGGAGAAGTGAAAGTAAGCCACCTATATTCTAACTTGTAATGTTTTATATTGATGTTTCAAATCATCAAAAGAATTTCTTTCACAAATTTGCCATATGCATTGATCACTATGTCTTTTATCATATTCACCATGAAACAGTGTGTAATTCTATCCAAAACAGGCAGGAGGCATTTGCAAAGGTCAAAGTACTAAATTGCAGAACTTTTTGTCTTATGTTGGAATGGTGTTCCTGCTGGGGGAGTTCATACCACATTGTTTTGACTGATTCACACTGATGTGAAAAATCTGTTGGAATTGTGGTGCCTGCTTGCTTACTGCCTAGCCTGACTTCCTAGCAGCTTGCTAAAAATAGCAGGACTTGGCTTTATTTGTGGAAATACAAATTGCCTTGATGGCGGGAAATCTTTCAGGGTTTGTATTGTTACTTTTAACAGATTATTTAACTAGTGTTTCCATCATAGCATAAACCAAAAGGAGACTCTGGCTTCTATTTTATCTGAAGAAATAAATGGAAAATAATTGGTGATACCATCTAAAACTATGTCAAGCCTTTTGCTACAAGTTGAAGCCAAAACTGTTGAACTCAAGACTCAAGTGAAGCACCTAATTATGGTTTTAGGCATTTTAGTAGGCAGCTTAGTCACTCAATTGTGTTGAGCACCTGCAACTCCCAATGAAGTAAAGAAAAGCTGCACCTCTGAACATTGAGAATATTATGTAGATGACTAAATATGGACATTGACACTTGTTCTGGCTATAGGCAGATACCTATTATGGTGACTAGTCCCATGGCATCTACTAGGGAAAAAAAGTTAATCTAAGCATTGGTTTATAGTCAATCAGCTAAATATATCCTGCACTTATGTATGTGTGTGTGTGTGTGTGTGTGTGTGTGTGTGTATATATATCTGTGTACACATGCATACATTCATTTCTGCACAGAAGTCTACAGAATCACTTTTTCTTTCCAAGTGTATGATAACGTTAGCATTCAAAACAAATTGGAAGGAAGTTTAGGATTGTGTCTGCAGAGTGCAAATTATATCTCCCTTAGTCTTAGACAAATTCTAGTGGAGAAAAAAATCAGATGGCAGCCACATAGGATCTCTAGCACCAAAGTATGGTCAGTTGCTGCTTCCTTAGGAAAAGCATACAAGATGTTGATTAGTTACAGATCAAGGATCTTTACAGTACATTAAACCATCTAACAACAAGCAACATCATACGGTAAAACACTCTGTCTCCATTCACATCCGTAAGTCCCTTAAGATATCCTTCTGGAGAAAGCTGTTAACAACAGATTTCACAGTTCTCGTCATATTGCACAACATAGGCACCCAGATGGCTGCTCAGTGAGCACCCATACTCTCCTGATCCTAAAGGATAAGGCCCTGCCACTTCAACTGAAGGATAATCTCTGATATCCTCAGCAGTGTTTGACTCCACCTAGTAGAACACAGTGGTGCACAAATACGCAAGCCACTTCATTTCAATATTCCTCAAGTCTCCCAAGCATGAAAAAGACCTCTTTGGATACCCAAATTTCCTGGTTTTTGGCCTACTACAGATAGGTCTCATATTTTTATCTCATTATGTTAGTTAAATGCTCTTGTACAATAGAGCAATATCCAACATAAGTAAAAAGACTGAGGCCAGTTTTCATGCATGGGCACCTCAGTCAGTATTTAGGAGTCTATATTGTTAATTAGAGGCCTTTACCGCTTCTTCTAGGATTGCTGGAAATTAGCAAGCTTAGACATCATGTAAAGTCTGTTGTTGTTGTGTATGTCTCTTGGGGAAGCATTTGAGTAGTTAAGAGAAAGAGGGAAACCCTTATTTGGGGGTGGGAAATGGGAGTTTCCTTGTGAGTTTGACTTTAAAAATCAACCTCCAAGCAAAATATGAAGGAAGTGGTTCACTGACAGTTCCTGTGCCAAACTCTACAGGGGTTTAGTTAACAATGTTGCTTGCAGCTAGAAGCCTGCAAACATAGCTCAGCCATAGAAAATATCCACACACACAAAAATGCAGTTAAGTGAAAGATGTTTTTCAATGCCTTTTTTATGCAGTTCCTCCCTCCTA
Organism: Chelonoidis abingdonii; assembly: GCF_003597395.2. NCBI lineage: Eukaryota > Metazoa > Chordata > Testudines > Testudinidae > Chelonoidis > Chelonoidis abingdonii. The sequence continues at coordinate 29,470,215 of NC_133774.1, forward strand.
CTGTGCGACTGTTATCAAGTTTCACACAGGATATCTCTTTTGAAATATAGTGGCATATTTTACTTTGTATGAAACCTCATACTCACTATATGCACATTCTGAGAAAATAGGCATTAAAAGCAACCTTTTGACTTTTCAGACCAGTTCTTCCACTGTATCTTAACAAACTAATAAATTATTGTTTAGTGGGCAATTGTGGGTTGTTGGTTTTTTTTTGTCTCAAACAATGACCTCTAGAACCACTCTATATAAATTACAAATTAGGAACAGAGCTTTCAAACCTAATCCTCTGCTGTGCCCTATTTTATACCTTCTGATGATAAGATAAAATAAGACAATTTCAGGCCAGTGTCAGCACAGAGAAGATGTCTGTGAGCAGTTTAATTCAGTAGTAGCTCTTTGTGCTGCTTTGTGAAATAGCCAGGTTCATTTTGTGGTAAGATGAGTATGGATGTGCTTGTGAGGGGAACTGATCCTGGATGAGCCCCCCAAATGTAATCCTTCTCCAAGCTGGAGTTAGGAGCAACAAGGGCCGGGTTCAATATCTAGGGGTTCCTTGTCAACAATACAACACAAAACTGGCTTGAGCCCCCACCCAATAACCTGGGACAATTATATACCTCCCCTGGGCACCTCTAAGGGGCCATACTTCCCCTCTTGCAAGCACAGAATCTTAGGGTAGAAAAGAAACTTAATAAAAGGAGGGACATAGCCTGGCATTCGTTTGTGGAAATGCCACAAGCATAAACATAAAATCATGAGCAAAAGACCCACCCCAGAGTACCCTGGGCAGTGTCCTTTAAATTCATATGAGAGTGAAGCTGGAGGGGTTGGTACATGTCACCAGAACGCTAAGGTAGGGCACAGGCATGCTGCAGATACCAGAGTGACATATGCAGCATAAGATCCCAGACACTGGTAGATAAGACCATAAGTACACAGTTTTATCATAGCAGTTGCTGGTAGCTATCAGTATACATAAGACTGCAAAATACCTAACTTTCTGAAATATTCCCATTTGGACTGGATTTTTCCATGCTTGGTCTCTGCATTCCTTTATGAAGGGGTTTTTTGTTTGTTTGGGCACAATTTTTGAGCTGCTATGAGACCGAATGCAATACCTCTGGGAGCATGAGGGGAATCCACACAGCAGAATCCACTGAAGTTTCAGGATGTAGTGTGTACTACCTTAGGTCCCCAATACCACTTCAGATCCACTCACTGATTCTGAGTGGCACCAGGCCATTGCCCTTCCATGCCTGCGCTTGGTAATTGATGGTGTCAAATGCAGAAAGGGAAAGCAGGATGAGCGTGGTGTATTTTCCTGTTCTATAGACCAGAGGAGGCTATCCACAAGAGCAACAAGAGCAGTCTCAGTATAATGCTGTGTCCTGAAGTCTGGTTGTATCTAGGATACTAGCAGCTGAAAGTTGGTGTCAGAGACTGTTTTATGCTGGCTTCCCAATAGGCTTGCTCATAAAAGGGAAGTTACATGCTTGGGCAGGATTTTGCGGAGGTTTTAGTGTCAAGTGAAGGCTTCTTCTTTAAGTTCCTGTTCATTAATACTTCTGTACTTTTCAATGACTGTAGAATGTCTTCCCTACATATAGTAGCCTGGTTTGGAGCCAAAAGGGAAAGGACTAGAAAAATATAACTTTTGAACACAATAACTTTTTGAATAGGCTGATTATTAATTATATTTATTATTATATTATTATTTTATTATATTGATTATTTGACTAATTTCTTCATACCACATCTATTCCATCTTGTAGTCTAAATATGATGCTATTGTACACACCACGACAGAACTGCTTCCGTAGCTTAGAATTGCTTTTATATTTATACCGTTGTTATACATTAACAAGTTGCTGGGTGTCACAGTGGCATTTCATTTCACAGACAGTCTTCCCCAGAGGGAATGAACTGAAAGGAGGCATTGGAGGAGAAAAAGCATGAATGTATTCAGGCCCACCAGCAGAAATTCCAGGCCCCAGGGCAGAACAGAGCTGCCTGTTGTGCTGTGGGGTGTGTTCTTCTGGCATGGCCAGGGTTTCCACATCCCTGCCCAGCTGCCCTTGCCACTGCTGGTACCAGCCTGCGTGTGCCATAGGAGCCAACTTCCAGATTTTCTCTGCTCTGTCCTAGGCCCCTTCCCTCAATGCCCCACCCCTGTTCCACACCCTCCCCTGAGGGTGCCTTATGTACAACTGGTGCCTCCCCATCATGGGGATCACAATCTAAAGGGCAGGTCATGTGTGTCGTTTCCCCCACATCCACCCAGCCCAGGGCCACTGCGCTCTCCCCACCCCAAGTTACCTTCGGAGAGATGCTTTGTTCTCCCACTGCGCCTGCCCCCCCAGCATGTTCTGCCACTCTCCCTAATGGGCAGGAGCCCAGATGGGGCGCAGGAGGGAGCCCCTTTTAACGCCAGCCCTTCTCGGTTGCTCTGCAGTCCTGTGTAGTGCCTGCCTGAGAGAGCCTGGCTGTGGAGGAGGCGGCTTCTGCTCCCTGCCTGGCTTGGCTGCTGGGGACCCCAGCACCCAAGCCTGGGCAGGGAGCAAAAGTCACCTCCCCAGCCGGGCTCTCAGGCAGCGGCCTCGCAGGGCTGCAGAGTAACCTCTCAGCAGATGGAAGGGGCTGTTCCTGCCCCTTCCACTCCCAGCATCTGGGCCACACGTCACCCAGGCCCCCCCTCACCCTGCCTCTTCCCACCCTCCCCACCTCTCCCTCCCCACAGTGCCTCTAGCACACCACCAAACAGCTGACAGCAACGGGCAGGAGGCAGTGCGGGGCATGGGGATCATCTGATTGGTGGGTCTCGTTGTTGGCAGGAAGCACCGGGATGGTAGGAGAGGCTCACCAGTATGTGCTCAGCACCCACTTGACACCTATGCCTAAGAGCTCTGTGGCCCTCTTAGGTGATTTAAAAGGGCCTGGGGCTCCTGGCCACCGCTACCATGGCAGCAGCAGTGGCTGTGAGCCTTTTCAATCACCTGGGCCCCTGGGCAATTGACCCCTTTGCCCCCCCTTGTTGGCGGGCCTGAATTTATTGCCGAGCTCATCCAACAGCATTCTGGCAATGATCATAACCTATGGAAAATTAGAGAACAAGATGCCAATTCCCAGGACTTGTTTGAAACTGCACTTTGAGGATTTTTTTTATTTTTTAAGGTTGAAAATGATTTTCCCTCTTGTTTTTTAGGATGAATCTTGGTGCTTATGGTAGCAACTAGATAACTCAGGTAGTTCCCTGACTAGTAACACAAGGTCAGATTTTCTGTGGTCCTTAACTTAGCAGAACTTCCATTCAAAGGAGCGTGCCAATTTCCCAACTTGCTCTGTAACAAATCAGTGGAATATTTGTTAAATTAGGAACCAGAGAGTTTATTTGAAAATAAACTACTCAGGGAACTGCCTGATCTACTTGAGTTACTAGGTAACTACCAATCTCAATCAAGTTGGGAGTTTTGCTTAATTAAGTACCCCAACATATGATCTGGGCCAATTTTCAGATTGAATAAATCAGTGTTGCTCCATTGACTTCAGCAGAGCTATGCTGATTTACACCAGCTGTGAAATAATGCTTTCTATTTTTATAATGGTATGGGGGAATTGTTCAGATAAAGTAAGAACCAATTCTTAAACTACCACCCGAATGTTCATTCTGAATTCCTTAGGCTGTCCCTGGTGTTTGAAAATGCCAGAATAAAGATTTTCTTTTTGATTTTCTTATCTCTGCACTTCTAGTTTCATCGAGTTCAAAAAGTAGAAGCACCAAAATACCCTGGAATGCTATTTTTAGGACAGATGTGAAATCTTGCAAGAATGCCTGCTCTCACCAGCTTTCTAAACTAAAGAGGTCTGGATAAGTTCCCATGACTTTTGAATGTATCCAAATTTGAGGATGTTTATCATGAATAATCTGAATCTCCAAATATTTTGATGTGTGCCCATCACAATAATACAGTCCTGACCTACAAGGAACATCGTTTCAGCAAGAATTGGGCCAATTTCTCAACTGTTCATCATTCTATAATTGCATCTCTAGTGGCTTTCTGGTGAATACTAGGGAGGACAGAAATAAGAGGGCCTACGATAAAGAGGTAGACGTACCATACAGGGTGGTAACAAAGGAGGGCCCAATCCCACAAACTCACATGATTATTTTAACACTGAGACTGACTGAGCAAAAAAAAAAATCTATCAGTACTGTTTTTCAACAGAAAATTGTTTTGACTAAACAAAATTTCCACAGGAAATGTCTTCCTTCCACAGAAACCTTTAACTCTGAAAACCAAAACCCCTTTCACCCAAAAATATTAAAATCTTTCAATGAAAAATATTTAAATCTTTCAAGGTGTCCCCCCCTCTGTGGAAAATGTATCTTCTGACTAGCTCTATTTTACACATATAAGCAGTCCAATTGCATAAAGTTAAGCATAAGCATAAGGTGTTTTTTAAACATCAGAGGCTTAGATTGTAAACTCTTGGGGTAGAGACTATAATTTGCATATCTCCCAGCATAATGGGGACACGACCTGGCTTCTTCCTTTGGACATTACTGTGATATAAATATTATAATAAACCTACCTTGGCAAGGGGACGGAGAAGATGACCTAATGAATCTCTTCTATCTCAATTTTCTGATTTAATCTCTTTATTTACATTAGAATTTACAAAGCACTCAAGTGGCTCATGAAATGTTTCTTAACACAAGCCAAAAGCCAGAGAAGAAGAGGCTGAGCCATTAGCTACATAACAGTAAGTCGCTGTTCACAGTATTACAGTTTATGAGGGGTTCTGCATAGATCTGATACAAGCTTTGTCTTCAGAATTAGCTGCAATGCTCAGGGTTTCTTGCCCTTTAAATATTTGGCAAGTTGTTTGTTTTTCATTTTCAGCAGGAAGGCATGCCAGTGACATAAATTAATCTGACAAATTTGGTATTTCACGATAGAGATATGCAAATACACCAATATTTCTGTCACACTAAATGGGCTTCATAAGAGGATGTTTAATAGATCTCATTTCATAATGCACAACACAATAAACTAGTCTAGACTGGAATTATATTCGCTAAGCTATCTCCTTTCTGGGGAAAGACTAGATACTTCAAAATAATTCTTCACAGACCTGGCTCAGGGTTTCTTTAGGCAATCAACAACAGTGGATCCACCACAACATTACATACCACCCTTCAGATGAATTAGAGGAGTGTCTACCAGATGGGAATAACATGGACAGAGTTCTAAATGATCTCTAGACACTAAATATAAAAGCAGTGTTGTTGAGAGCTTAATTGAATGTCTGACCCAAATAGAAAAATGGAAGGAGATTCAGAGTCAGTGTGCTTCCACTTCCTCCTGTGTTCGCATCATTAAACTCTTTCTTTGAAGGGATCTCTGAATAATGGATGGTCTTGTGTGCTGAAATATTTAAATATAATGAGGTAAATGAAAGATGGAGGTAGAAGTTGGTAGGTAGCCTTTCTTTGGAATCTTCTTGCTTTTGTTCATTTAAGTCAGTCCGATACCTGCACATACTCAATTCGTTTAAGTCAGTCCGATATCTGCACATACTCAAAACATTATGTAAGATTTTAACCTTGCACTTCCCTTTGAAGTCAATGAATTTAATGCAAATGTACATTACCTATAGCTTTGCTGGTGCCCTGTTCCTGCTTCTATTGATGTCAATGGAGTTTTGACACTAATTTCAATGGGAACTGGATTGGGCCCAATATATAATTCATCAGAATAAATAATTAATTAGTGACTCCTGAGTTTGAACCCAGATTACTAAATCCACTCATTTACAGAAAGCGAGCTGGAGTTATCAACAAGAATGAGTTCAGATCAATAGAAAATAGTTCTAAAAACCAAAAAGGACCCAGCATCTCTGTATCTACTGTGCCAGTAAATAGAGTTCAGGGGGCAAATTCTTCTGATTCCTCAAATGTAATTCAAAAACAATCTGGATATGACCCAAAGCTATTTTAAAATCAGTGGGATTCTTTCCACTAACTTTAATGGTTGTAAATCTCAGAACAGACTTTTTTCTGTGTAAACTGGCACTTCAGCTTGCCTTCATAACTGGAACTCGGAACACCTAGACAGGCAAAACTTTAAGAGAGACAGAGAGAAAGGTGAATTAAATATTTTCAGACCCCTAAGGAGGTTCATTTCAGACTCTGGCTAAGTAGCGGGTGAAGGTTTGTAGAGGAAGCAGGTGCTTATATTATTTGAGCCCTTATTCCCAGTTCTGGGACTGCTACAATGCCAATGGACCTCATGTGATGTGACCCTTTGCATATAAAGCTCAAAATCCTCTTCCCTTTGTCCATCCAAGGAATCCCATCAATTCCAGTCAGACTGCTCATGTGAGTAAGGTGAGCAGGATTTACATATATGAGGTAGATGCAAATGAAAAGAGCTGTGATTCGGGGGCATTCAGCTGTAGTATCAAGACACACTGAGTATGTGATACAGGTCCCTTTCTGTGCCCAATCCACAGGGGATGTAATCTCATATAGCCTCAGTTAGGGAGGCTTGTTTCTTTAGCTCAAGCTGTCATAGCTCAGATTTTTAGCTATGAAGGCTCCCCAGTTCCATTCCCAGTGCATTGGCCAAAATGGCAGTCATCACAGTCACCTGCCAAGGAGGTTCCGAGACTAGGGGTGATCTTAGGGAGCAGCGGGTATATGACCAATAGAGCTGCAATTTTGTAGTTTGGGTTTGCATGAGAGAGTGGCTACTTCAAACCTTAAGGCCTCCCTGCCTCAGACCATGGGGAAACCTTCCTGTGCAAAGCTTAGTTATCTGGGTTTTTATGTATCACAGAAGATTTAGCCCGCAGAGACTGAAGAGCCACAATAGATGTTCTTTGTGTCCTGCACATTGAAACTTGCCAAAACATAAGGATACTGTTGAGAAGCACTAGTATTATTGACACATGATTTTATGATAGTAAAAACTAGTAGCACAGACGCATAAACTATCGCTGAACATGTCCTGCTATATTTAGTGAACTCGTATGGTTAAACACATTAAATTGCGGGGGTTGGGGAGCACCGACACGATATATCATGTTCTTTAGAAGGAAGATGTTAGAAAGGTCTTTTAAGCGTCTTCTGAGGTTTTCCTTTGCTTTCTGAAACTTAGGTTTGCTTTCTGTTGAAACTGATAGGAATCTCCCTATTAGCCATAGCTGAAGAGGCTAAATCAAACGCTAAACACTGAACATGTATATTACAATACAAGCTTAGAAAACTGTGGCAGTTATTTTAATATTTTTGTTTCTCTTTTAGGAAAAAAAACCTGTTAAATCTCAATCTGTTTAAAAATATGATTTTTAAAATCCTAAAATAGTTTTAAAGTGACTTCTAACAAATTTTGTTTTAAAAAGAAGGAAAAAAGAAAAGAAAATTAGCTTCTTTAAATATGGGCTGAGATGTTAGGCTCTAGTCCAATGTGAACTAAACCAGCTTTTCAGAAAGAGGCTTAATAACAATAATACTGACAGAGACAAGTATCATTATAATTCACTTTAAGGCATAATAGAACATCAAAAGCAATATCTGGATCCTTCAACAGAAGTTTTGTTTTCAGTAATTTTTTTTTAGGATGATCTTTTATAATTTATCAAGAACACAGATTTGGCCTCAGAAATATTTGGCAGAGGGTTTTGTTATCAGTTTAAACAAATGCACAACTGACATAAATTAGTCTGATAAATGTTCTCATAATTTCCCCTTTGGGTAGAGAGGAAAGAATCAATCTTTTGTTACGGTGTTGTTATATAAGAAAGTTGGTGTCCTTTAACGGGTTATAAATTTGAAACTGGTATTTTAATATTTTGAAATGATGATGCTACAACTTTCATAGCTAGACCTTGATTGTGCAGTCCTTGCACATTCAAAACTTCCACTGGCTTCAGCACAAGGCAAGATAGGTCCCTGTGATAGACCCAGGCCAATTGGGTAAAGCAGAATAGCAGAAGGCAGATATACTGGCCACTGGATTAACAGTTTTCTGTTCCCTGACTGACCAGAGCAGGGGCTGCTCCAGGCTAATGAGAACACCTGACTCTAATTAACCTGCAAAGAGTCAGGTGAGGCCATTCAGTTAATGTGATCACCTGACTCTAATTAAGGCCCTGCTGATACTAGAAAAAGGGCCACTCCAGTCAGACAGGGGAGAGCCAGGGAGCCAGAGGAGAGGAAGTGTGGCTGAAGAGCTGGTTACTGAAGACCCCCTCAAACCATCGTTAAAGGAGCCCTAAGGTAAGGGTGAAGAAGGGAGAAGCAAGAGAGCTGTGGGGAAGTGGCCCAGGGAAATGTAGCAAAGTGAAAGGCAGTGAAAGGTTGGCTGTCAACAACTGCTACCATTAGGGTCCCTGGGCCGGAACCCAGAGTAGAGGACGGGCCCATGTTCCCCCCAACCCACCACTACAGGAACATCTCCTGGGAGGGGAAGTCAGGACCCTGTCAGGACATGAGGCAAGGTCAGAGCTCTGCCACAGTCCCATAATAACTTTGTCCTGTAATCAGTGACACACGAGTTGATCTCTAACCAACCTGATTACATAGTGGATGTTCCAAGTACTAAATGGTGGTCTGATTTGCAGCTTGATTCTGCATGATTCTGACCATTCTAGTCCTGATCCAGCAAAGTATTTAAGCATGTGCTTAAAGATAAGCACACAAGTAGACTTGGTTCCTTCAGTTTAAGAACTTTGCTGGATTAGGCCCATAGTGCTGAGCAACTGGCAAGATTGAGACCATGGTAACTGAATGAAATAAGCAAAAGGAGCAATTAGGAAAAAGTTCACGTAGGACACAGGTAATGGGTTTGAGGTGACAGAGGAGACGTGGAGTGGTTCAGAGGTGAACACATGAAGCTTGAACTGTATGCAGAAGAATTGGGGGCAGTGCAATTATTTGTGAAGAGGGTAAATGTGGTGTGAGGGGAAAGGACGAGGAATGGTTGCCCCTGTTGTAGACACTGTGATATCGATGTGCCACTTTCATAGATCCAAGACCCTGCCAATTTGGGGAGTAAGGGAGCGATTATGACTAAAGAATTAACCTATATTAACCTAGGTTTTAATTGTGATGGCACATTTGTGCAAAGCCAAGTTGTGCCCCTTCTACTTTAATAACATGATCTCGTATGTGTGTGTTTCACTGGAAGATAATGCTGGTAGAGTAGAAAAACACATTTAAAGCTCCATTTGTGGAACACAAAAATTATAAAAATTAGTGAGACCAAAAATTGAGAATTCACTTCACTAATTGTCATGAATCCTTTTATGTCTGGAGTTTTGGGTGAAGGAATTTTTATTCACAAGAATGTAAGTGGAAAGCAAAAGTACCTTGAAAATAGCATGTGCAAATGTTCACAAGAGTATTTGCACTATCTGTACTCTCATGGCTATCTGGAAAGTCTTGTTTATTATTTTCACAATAAATTTACTTCTTAGCATATGTGCCTCTTGCCTCAGGTGGCATGTGTCCAGGATTCATCACCAAATTTGATCCGCTGGTTCAATCATTAGCTTCCCTGGCTTGGGCCAGATACTGATGTGGAGTGCAATATGAATGCTAATCCATGCCCCACAGAGAGTCAATGAAAACTTATACATGTTCTTATTTGGAAAAAGAAAAATGTATATATAAATCTTAGGTTCTCAGAGAACAGAAACAATAGCATGTAATGTAGATAACGTGATATATGGCATGAATAGTAAACATTTAAAGCACCACACAACGTTTTTTGTTAATAAATGGATTCATGTAACTGGATATATTCTCCACAATTAATAATTCAACCTGCTCTAAATGCATTGCACTTGAAATTACAGAAAAATGTACACATTATTGTACACACCACTGTTGGTACTATATAGAGGAAAATGTGGTATTTATTTGTATTTTACTATCAGTTAACTTCTAATAAAAAATTAGTGTTAGAGCAGGACAGAAAATGGAACTTCCATTCTGTAAGGAATTTTGACTTTTTAAAAAAATCATTCTGAATTAGAACAAAAGAGAAATTTCCCACAAAAGACAAATTCTGAAATATTTCATTCAGAACCATCAAAATATTTTTGACTATGTTGAATTGTTTCATTTTGATAATATCAAGATATTATATACATACACATATAGTACTATGATAGTTAAAACAAAAGTAATGAAAACAATAAGAACAAAGTGAAATGTTTTTACCTTGTAAAATGAAACTTTCCTGTTAAAACAATTATCAAAATAGACACATTCCTGTGAAACATTTCAGTTTTAATGAAACTGTATTTTCTGAGAGAGAAACTGTTCCATCAAAAATTTCTCAACCAGCTCTGCTTTGTACAAAGTCTTGTTGTATTGATTTAGAGATAATATATGGGTCTACAGAGTCAAATGTGTTAACAAGACCCAGTCATTGCCCAACATTAAACAATGTTAAACAAGATTTGGTATTTGGTATACAGAATCATAGACTATTAGGGTTGGGAGAGACCTCAGGAGGTCATCTAGTCTAACCCGCAGCTCAAAGCAGGACCAGCCCCAGCTAAATCATCCCAGCCAGGGCTTTGAAAATCCTGGCCTTAAAAACCTCTAAGAATGGAGATTCCACTACCTCCCTGGGAAACCCATTCCAGTGCTTCACCGCCCTCCTAGTGAAATAGTTTTTCCTAATGTCCAACCTAAACCTCCCCCACTGCAACTTGAGACCATTGGTCTTTGTTCTGTCATCTGCCACCACAGAGAACAGTCCAGCTCCATCCCCTTCGAAACCCCACTTCAGGTAGTCGAATGCTGCTATCAAATCCCCCTTCACTCTTCTCTTCTACAGACTAAACAAGCCCAATTCCTTCAGCCTCCCCTCACAAGTCATGTGACCTCAGTCTTAGTGCCATGTGCCATGGCAAACACCATTAGCAATCTTTTAAACCCTATTTTAAAGATACAGAAAAAGAAGGAAAAACAGTTAAAGCATTTGAAATGTCAAGCATTAAGTAAATCTTTAATTTTAACAACATAATTTGTTCCTCAGCTGGAGAGAATTTTTAAAAGGAAAGAGACCCTTGTTTAACAGTCTCTTTTACTGCAATAATTGTCCCTTTGGGGGGAAAAGAGAAAAAATTAGTTGAGATGGGTTGGACCTTTCGTTAAAATTGAATCCCATTTCTTAGAAGACAGAAGATGAAAGAAGAGAATAAAGATAGAAAATGCAGCTTCTGTCTCTAGTGTGGATTTTCACTTCCAACCTCACTGATGGAAAACACAGGCACAGTACATGGGCTTCTGAAACATTCTGAGGCCTGTCAAACTTGTAGCACTGTTGAGCGGTTTAGGGCGTTGCTTTTAACTGCCTCTTTCTGGTCACAGGCTTATGGCAGTGTGTATGGCAGTATGAAATATACATTCTTGCCTGACTAGTCCAGACTCTTATGAACAGAAGGCAAAAGGAGAGACAGAGGAAACAGAAGAAAAAAGGTAAGGATGTTTTATTATTTTCTCTCACCTCTTCTGTTAGATAAAAGCATGTTCCTTTTGCTTTGATCCATGGTCAAGACCATGAATCCGCAGTGAAAGCAAAGCAGTGAGATAGAGGACCATCTTTCAGAATTCAAAACAATTACTTTGCCTTCAAAAATTGGGAAGGTGTAAGTGGGAATTCAGAAATCTGTGGGAGTCCTGATCAGGATCCAGAATACATTTGCTGAAAACTAAGAGTGGAGAGAGAGAAAACTGAAGGTGATACTGAGACTTCCTAGGCCTATCAGCTCTGCAGCCAAATTAATGGCCATCATGATTGTTTTAGTATTGACATTGTGGCTGGTAATATTCACATATAGAGGAAAGCATGGTCCCTGCCCGTAAGGGTTCCATGGTTTGATTCAGACCTGATTGTTCACGCTAATCACAAATGGAGCAATTTTAGGACATAATCTCATTGTGATACAGTTAATTGTTTTAATATAATTGTTCTGATGATCGATTTGGAATTATGACTGACAGGCTCAATGGAAGTAGGAGAGTTCGTTTAGCTCACAGAGGTGGGTGTTCTAACACAAGAAGAGTGGGAGAATGCACCGTAGAGGGAAGGTTTGTGAGTCACACAGGCAGCAAGGGGCAGGAGCAGGAGAAACTGAAAGCAGAGGCAGAGCTGTGCAGGCCATTGAAGGAAAGAAGCAGTTTAGATTTTGCTATGAAAAGAGAGAAGAACCCAGTCAAGTGATTCAAACAGAATGACATTATCAGTTTAGCTGCAGTATTTTGTACAGGATGGTGGGGTGAGCTTTTGTGGAGGATGACATTTGACCTAGAAGTGACTGGCTTGGGAGTGACTGGGATAGGATAGTGGTGCTGTCAGTGAAAATAGCGAAAGAGAAGGAAGAAGTTGTCCCATAGTTACAGTGCCCACATGCACATTCCAGAAGTGGGAACTAAAGCAGAAGCAGAGGGATTTCACTGGTTGCCACTGAAAGGCATGTTGAGTATGCCTGTAATTAATGTCCATTTGCAGCTAAGGGGAGTCAGTGCCCCAGCTAAAACTTTGACTCAGAGCAGCTAGTGGAGTGACCCCACTACAGATCAACAGATGGGGCCAAGGTTTCCAACTTTTACAGGAAGTTTCCCTCCATTTCTTTCTAGTAGAGAATTTCTCTTCAGGAGATTGGTCAAACAATTTACAGACCATGTTAAAAACCATAAATACTGATGTGGAGGCTGAAAGCCAGTTCTTCTGCTGGTGCAAACTGGTGTAGCTCCATGGTGTAGCTCCAGGGAAAGCTGTTTTTGATTGACTGGAATAACTATGTCAGGACAGCTCATAGTACAGTAAAGGGAGCTGGATGCTTGTTATAAATTCCTTGGAAGAAATTGCTAGAATCATTCAGACATGTTCTGGGAAGGTTGGCTATCGATCCAGGCATGGTAGTGAATGTTGATCATTACGTTATGATAGCTGTGAAAAAGTGCCAAATAAAGCATAGTCTTATTTCTATCAACTCTCCTGTCTTCGTGTCAGTTCTTTTGAAATCAATGAACAAAGAAACCCTGCCAAATACAAAAATCCAAAGGCATGCAAAGGCAAAATACAGAGAGTAAGGTCTTCAACAGCACCAAGAATATGTACCTTGATATATCCCTTAAATCTGTTCAATACATATGTGGGGATGGGTGGTGGTGATTGAAAACTCCCTCCTAAGGGGAACGGAGTCATTCATCTGCCGTCCAGACTGGGAAACTCCAGAAGTATGCTGCTTGCCTGGAGCTAGAATTCAGGATGTGATGGAATGTCTTCTGAGACTGATCAAGCCCTCAGACCGCTACTCCTTCCTACTTCTCCATGTGGGCATCAATGATACTGTCAAGAATGACCTTCAGTGGGTCACTGCAGGCTACTTGGCTCTGGGAAGAAGAATAAAGAAGTTTGAGGCACAAGTCGTGTTCTCTTCCTTCCTCCCTGTTGAAGGAAAAAGCCCAGGTAGGGACCATCGAATTGTGGAGGTAAATGCGTGGTTGAGCAGAGGGTGTCGGAGAGAGGGCTTTGGATTCTTCGACCATTGGATGTTGTTCCAGGAAGAAGGATTGCTAGGTAGATCCCATCTCTTCCTAACAAAGAGAGGGAAGAGCAGGCAGGCTTGCTAACCCAGTGAGGAGGGCTTTAAACTAGGTTTGCCGGGGGATGGAGACCTAAGCCCTGAGGTAAGTGGGGACGTGGGATGCCGAGAGAAAACACAAGGAGTAGGGTGAAACAGGGGAGGTCTCCTGATTCATACTGAGAAAGTAGAGCAATTGGCTAGTTATCTTAAGTGCCTATACACAAATGCAAGACGCCTGGGAAACAAGCAGAAAGAATTGGAAGTCAAGGAACTATGATGTGATTGGAATAACAGAGACTTGGTGGGGTAACTCACATGACTAGAGCACTGTCATGGATAGGTATAAACTGTTCAGGAAGGACAGGCAGGGGAGAAAAGGTGGAGGAGTTGCACTGTATGTAAGAGAGCAGTATGATTGCTCAGAGCTCCTGTATGAAACTGGAGAAAAGCCTGTTAAGAGTCTTTGGGTTAAGTTTCGAGGTGAGAGCAACAAAGGTGATGTCATGGTGGGCATGTGCTATAGACCACCAGACCAGGAGGATGAGGTAGACGAGGGTTTCTTCGAACAACTAACAGAAGTTTCCAGATCACAGGCCCTGTTTCTCATGTGGGACTTCAATCACCCTGGGAGAGCAATACAGCTGTGCACAGACAATTTAGGAAGTTTTTGGAGAGTGTTAGGGACAACTTCCTGGTTCAAGTGCTGGAGGGGGCCATGCTCCTCTTGACCTGCTGCTCACAAACAGGGAAGAATTGGTAGGGGAAGTAGAAGTGGGTGACAACCTGGGCAGCAGTGACCATGAGATGGTCAAGTTCAAGATCCTGAAAAAAGGAGAGCAGCAGAATACAGACCCTGGACTTCAGAATAGCAGACTTTGACTCGCTCAGGGAACTGATGGGCAGGATCCCCTAGGAGGCTAATATGAGGGGGAAAGAAGACCAGAAGAGCTGACTGTATTTTAAAGAAGCCTTATTGAGGGTGCAGAAACAAACCATCCTGACTTGCAGAAAGAAAAGTAAATATGGCAGGGCCACCAGCTTGGCTTAACAGAGCAATCTTCAGTGAGCTAAAACACAGACAGGAAAATTACAAAAAGTGGAAACTTGGACAGATAACTAGGGAGGAGTATGAAAATATTGCTCAGGTATGCAGGGGTGTAATCAGGAAGGCCAAAGCACAATTGGAGTTGCAGCTAGCAAGGAATGTGAAGGATAACAAGAAGGGCTTTTACAGGTAAGTTCGCAACAAGAAGGTCATCAGGGAAAGTGTGAGACCCTTATTGAATGGGGGAAGCAACCTAGTGACAGATTTTTAAAAAACTGAAGTAGGCTTTTTTGCCTTGGTCATAACTAACAAGGTCAGCTCCCAAACTGCTGCACTGGGCAGCACAGTATAGGGAGGACATGAGCAGCCCTCAGTGGTGGAAGAACAGGTTAAGGACTATTTAGAAAAGCTGGACGTGCACAAATCCATGGGGCCAGAATGCACTGCATCCAAGGGTGCTGAGGGAGTTGGCTGATGTGATTGCAGAACCTTTGGCCATTATCTCTGAAAATTTGTGGCGATCAGGGGAGGTCCTGGACAATTGGGAAAAGGCAAATATAGTGCCCATCTTTAAAAAGGGGAGGAAGGAGAATCTGGTCAGCCTCACCTCAGTCCCTGGAAAAATCATGGAGTATGGCCACCAGGAATCCATTTTGAAGCAATTGGAGTAGAGGAAGGTGATCAGAAACAGTCAACATGGATTCACTAATGGCAAGTCATGCCTGACCAATCTGCTTGCCTTCTATGACAAGATGATTAGCTGTGTGAATATGGGGAAAGCAATGGATGTGATATATCTTGACTTTAGCAAAGCTTTTGATACAGTCTCCCACAGTATTCTTGCCAGCAAATTAAAGAAGTATGGGCTGGATGATTGGACTATAAAGTGGATAGAAAGCTAGCTAGATCATCAGGCTCAACAGGTAGTGATCAATGGCTTGATGTCTAGTTGGCAGCCAGTATCAAGCAGAGTGCCCCAAGGTTTGGTCCTGGGGCCAGTTTTCTTCAATGTCTTCATTAATGATCTGGATGATGGAATGGATTGCACCTCCAGCAAGTTTGCAGGTGACACTAAGCTGGGGGAGAGGTAGATATGCTGGAGGGTAGGGGTAGAGTCCAAATTGGAGGATTGGGCCAAAAGAAATCTGAGGTTCAACAAGGACAAGTGCAGAGTCCTGCACTTAGGATGGAAGAATCCCATGCACCGCTACAGGCTGGGGACCGACTGGCTAAGCTTCAGTTCTGCAGAAAAGGACCTGGAAATTACAGTGGATGAGAAGCTGGATATAAATTAAGAGTGTGTCCTTGTTGCCAAGAAGGCTAAAGGCGTATTGGGCTGCATTAGTAGGAGCATTGCCAGAAGATCGAGGGAAGTAAGTATTCCCCTCTGTTCAGCACTGGTTAGGTCACATCTGGAGTATTACATCCAGTTTGCACCCCCCACTAGCGAAAGGGTGTGGACAAATTGGAGAGTCCAGCGGAGGGCAATGAAAATTATTAGGGGGCTGTGGCACATAACTGAAGGGGCGGGGATTCCAAAAAGGATGGAGCTAGGCTATTCTGAGTGGTGGTAGATGACAGAACAATGAGCAATGGTCTCAAGTTGCAGTGGGGAAGGTCTAGGTTGGATATTAGGAAACACTATTTCACTAGGAGGGTGGTGAAGCACTGGAATGGATTACCTAGGGAGGTGATGGAATCTCCATCCTTAGAGGTTTTTAAGACCTAGCTTGATAAAGCCCTGGCTGGGATGATTTAGTTGGGGTTGGTCTTGCTTTGAGCAGGGTATTAGACTTGATGACCTCATGTCTATTCCAACACTAATCTTCTATGATTCTATCTTGGTTTAATAAATGATCACCTGGTATCTAAGCAATAAGAGCTAAATCTTAGCCAATGTGAATATGTTGTGCGGAATTAGGTGGTGCAATCCAGGGCTGCACTAGGATTTACTGCCTATTACACATATGATTAACCTCAACAGTCTGCAGAGCTGCAGCCATCACCCAACTATTCTGTATCAAGATCTGTTGCCATCCCATGTAGAGAGTCCCCGCATGGCTTCCAACCCACTGATTATACAATTGAACCCAAACAGTTCCTCTGCATTCAGGCCTTTTCACTGCCTTTAGCTGGGCTCAAGGATAATCAGGAAGGATAACTAAATGTGTTGTTTCTGTGTTTTAATTGAGTTCCTGCTTGTCAAATCCAGCTTTTTTCCAGCTACTTTATTAACAAATTACAGTAGCATTTAGAAGTTCAGCCCTAATTTAATCTCCTTGTCTGAATTAAATAAACATTACTTCCTGTTTCTCTCACGCCTTCAGTCAGGAGCAGGTGTTGATTCTCTACAGGGGCTCATAGCCTGCAATAATTCTTTGTTTTTTTCCAACTGGAACAAGTATCTGCTTTAATTTCAAATAATTCACACACAGCTTGAGGCAGTTCTGCTGATGTACAGGATCTGAACATTGTCTAGTTTTTGGCTGATGCTAATTATTTTCTCTATTCTGGCATATTGCTCAGGATAATAAGATGTTTACCTTGAATTCCCTGTTGGCTATGCTGAGAAAGGACTAGGCACACAGACAGAGACACAGCAGTGGCAAAGGAAACCTGTCCATTCAACTATTTGTCTTCAGTATCTTTCATTAGCATATTGAAATTACTATGACTCAAGCAGACATGGGCCTAAGCTATAGAATTTGGATCTGGGTTTTAAAACTCAAAAATTGGTGGTTGTTCGGATATTTTGGTTCAGCCCATTCATAGAAGCAAAACGTGAAACCCAGAGCAGAGTCTGGTTCCTACGTATCCCAGGTTTCAGTGGTATCCAGATTTGGGATTCTAGTTTTGGGACCATCCTACTTTGTTTATGAAAAGAAACAGTATTTTGCATGCATATGAATTACTCCATAGGGTGAACATATTTCCCAAAGGGAAAACAGGACACTGTGTGGGAAGTCCCAAGCTCTTCCCACAGGGCTGGTCCAACTTCCTTGTTTGAGTTTCCACCATGGAGATGGCCCAAGCCAGTTGCTGCTCATTCCCTCCCCTCCCCTCCCCCACGGGGCTGGCCCAAGCTCCCCTTTCCCCTGTGGAGCTGACGCTGGCATCACTGCTCACTTGAGACCTTCCTAAACCCACTCGAGCCCTACCTACTGGCTGGCATTGTCACTCCCTCCACCCCTTCCCGCCCCTTCCTCCACACCCCACTTTTTTGACAAAAGTATGCATTTATCCCATTTTCTCTTGCCAGCTGAGCACGTTGACTGAGATAACTATGTCTTTATTCAAACAGATTATTACGTCCATAAAAACATCCATTTTTAAATAATTTTTTGCCAGTTGTCATCAGTATTTCATAATTAAGGATGAAAAATAACAATACAAATGTAAAAGTACAGCAACTCCTTTGTTCTTTAGAGAACAAGGTGTCTGGTTTCTCTTCAATGCCTGGCGTTCTCTTTCTTCTTTTGTCCTCTGTTTTGCTAAGCACACCTCTTTATCCAACTTCCTTCTATCTTCACATGGCTACATCAAGTTCTAATACAATTGAAAAGTTAGAACTGTTGACATCAGGATGAAGAATGGCGAAACTGTAATTATAAATAGGCCCCTACCAAAATCACAGCATGAAAAATACATCATGGACCATGAAATCTGGTCTTTGGTCTTTTGTGTGCTTTTACCCAATACTATACAAATTTCACAGAGGAGACCAGTTTCTCAAATTGGGGGTCCTGACCCAAAATGGAATTGCAGGGAGGTTGCAAGATTATTTTAGGGGAGGCGCAGTATTGCCACCCTTACTTCTATACTGACTTCAGTGGAGGCAGGAGAGCAGTGCCTGGTAGCTGGAGAGTGGCAGCTGGTGGCCCGGTGTCAGCAGAAGTGCAGAAGTAAGAGTGGTGATACCATACCATGGCACCCTTACTTCCGTGCTGCTGGCTTCAGAGCTGGGCAGTGGAGAGTGGTGGCTGTTGGCAGAGGGCCCAGCTCTGCAGTCAGCAGTGCAGAAGTAAGCATGGCAATACCATACCATACCATACCATCCTTACCTTTGCTGTTGCTGGCAGCAACTCTGCCTTTAGAGCTGGGCAGTCTCCGCTCTCCAGATGCCCAGCTCTGAAGGTAGCACCACTGTCAGCAGCAGCACAGAAGTAAGGGTAGCAGTACTGCAATCCTCCCTACAATAACCTTGTGACCCCCTGCAACAACTTTTTGGGTCAGGACCCCTACCATTACAACAGTGTGAAATTTCAGATTTAAGTAGCTGAAATCATGAAATGTATGACTTTTAAAATCCTATCACCATGAAATTAACCAAAATGGACTGTGAAGCTGGTAGGGCCGTAATTATAAAAGCTATGGAAGTATTTTTTTTGTGCAAACAACTTTATGAAGACAATAATAATATTTAGGGCTCTGAAACAATTAAAAAAATTAATCGCAATTAATCATGCAATTAATTGCACTATTCAACCATAATAGAATACCATTTATTTAAATATTTTTGGACATTTTCTACATTTTCAAATATATTGATTTCAGTTACAACACAATCTACAAAGTGTACAGTTCTCACTTTATATTTTTTTTATTACAAATATTAGTGCTATAAAAACAAAAGAAATAGTATTTTTCAATTCATCTCATGCAAGTACTGTAATGCAATCTCTTTATCATGAAATTTGAACTTACAAAAGTGAACTACAAAATTGCAAAAGTGCCATGCAAACGCCTGTTGTCACTTTCAGGTGACATTGTAAATAAGAAGCGAGCAGCATGATCTCCCATAAATGTAAACAAGCTTATTTGTCTTAGTGATTGGCTGAATAAGAAGTAGGATTGAGTGGACTTGTAGGCTCTAAAGTTTTGCATTGTTTTGTTCTTGAGTGCAGTTATGTAACAAAAAAAAATCTACATTTGTAAGTTGCATTTTCATGATAAAGGGATTGCATTATGATACTTGTATGAGGTGAATTGAAAAATACTATTTTTATTATTTTTACAGTGCAAATATTTGTAATAACAATAATATAAAGTGAGAACTGTACACTTTGTATTCTGTGTTGTAATTTAAATCAATATTTGAAAATGTAGAAGAACATCCAAAATATTAAATTAATTTGAATTGGTATTCTATTATTTAATAGTGCGATTAAAATTGCATTTAATCATGATTAATTTTTTTAATCGTGATTAATTTTTTGAGTTAATCGCATTAGTTAACTACGATTAATCGACAGCCCTAATAATATTTTACAATAGCTTTCTGGACCTTTAACCCAAAAGGATCTTAAAACATTTCACGAAG
This sequence comes from Chelonoidis abingdonii, assembly GCF_003597395.2. Classification (NCBI taxonomy): domain Eukaryota; kingdom Metazoa; phylum Chordata; order Testudines; family Testudinidae; genus Chelonoidis; species Chelonoidis abingdonii. The sequence continues at coordinate 29,490,194 of NC_133774.1, forward strand.
AATATATTTAGTTTACCTTGTGCACAATGGAGCTCCAGTCCTCACTGAGTCATAGTGCTACCACTATATAAATTACAATAGTCACACTGAAACACAAGATTATATAAATTTCTCTCTCCCCCACAAAAATGAATCTTCAGTCATTTTACTACTTTTTACTCAGTTACAGATTTATGAAAAATAACTCCCTGGTAACATTGCCACTGTGCAGTGATCTGGCCGAGGTAACACAGTGAGCAAGTGACAGAACCAGTATTGGAATCCAGGAGTGAACTCCTGGCTCCATTGAGAGCCTGTGATGGGGTGTCTGCTCCACACTAGCCTGTAAGGGGCTAATGGAACCCTAGGGAGGCTGCATGTAGAGCAGCCAATAGGAGGGGGGGCTTTGAGGAGCAGCCAATCAGGCCCTGGCAGGCCCATGTAAGAAGAGCTGCAGGGCAGAGCAGGTTCAGTTGCTCCCTGGAGCTCAAGGAGGGAGAACTGGCTGCCTTGCACGTGGAAGAAAGTTAGTACTTTGGACAGAGCAGTGCTGGGCAGGAACATGGGCGTGATAGAGAATTCCTGGTTGATGGCTAAGGCTGACATGCTGAGACAAGGATGAAGGAGGTGGAGCGGGCACAGCACATGGCTGCCGTCTACAGTGTCCCTGGGGTGGGATCCGGAATAGTGAGCAGACCTGGGTCTCCCCCCAACACACACTCACCACTGAGGAAGTAGCTGGACAGTTGGACTGCAGTACTGGCCCCTGGAATGTGGGAGCACAGAGCGTGGCATGGCCAGAGGGCTGTGTCATGAAGAGGACGCAATGGTCCTTGGAGTGACAGCGGGTGAGACACCACTGGGAGTGGGTGTACCAACCTGTGGAGCTGATCCCCAGGATGACCAGAAGGAGGCGCTAGTGTGGTGAGTGGAGCATTGTCACAGAACCCTTGACTTCAATAAGACCAGGCTTGTACCCTGTGTCTCCTGATTTCAGGGCTAGTGCCCTATACCCTAAGCTATGCATTAACCTATGAAGCTGACATTAGACTATGTTCTAATTTTGTGACAAATAGAGTGCCATTTTGGTGTCTGTAGAAATCTGTCAAGTTTGAAAATCATCTATTGTTCCCAAAAGATTTCACCTGATAGGGGATTTTGAAAGGAAAATAACAACCTGCTCAACCCCCAAATTAATAATACTCTTTCACTTAAACACAATGGATATAATGAATTTGGCCCTATATATTTAATCCTACCAAACACCTTCATGAGGTAGGCAATTAAATATTATTATCCTCCAGTTTTAACAAGGTGGAATCTAAGGCAGATCAGGGTGTTATCCAATGCCTCAGTGCCAGTCGGTGTCAGAACCAGAACTAGTCACAGTCTCCTAGTCCTCTGCTCAGACCCCTGGGTCACATCCTCTTTTTCTCTTCCTGGGGTCAACTTTGGAAGCTGAAGAACATGTTTACTGGAAAAATAATAACCCACAAAAGGTAAAAAAGAGTCAGATTCTAGGCCAAGGAGCAAGGTTCACTTTGCAGCATATGTCCCAAAATACTGCTCTGCTGATTACTCCCATATGCGCCACGAGATATGTGGTGCTAGCCATTGCACAGTTGGAGAACTAATAATCTGATCATCAGTCAGCAATAATGAAATTGAGGCAATGGGGGAAAGGGAATGTTAAATGTACTGGTTTATTTATTAAAAGATTCCCTTCAGCATGACTCAGGTGGAAAAACACTCCCTATAAAAATTATTGTATGCCTAAGCAGGGGTAGTGAGCCCACTGTAACAAAAAGAATCAGGAAACTCTGCTTTTCTCATTAAACAACACAAAGGGATCATGCTGTCAATAAGTCAAAAATATGCTTTCTACAAGGCTTCTTCCCAGGCTGAGTTTTTCTAATTATTACATTAACAGGAACAACTGCATTAAGAATCTAGAACCTGTCTATTGTGCAATTTTTGCTTTGTCAGGTAGTGCCCCATTTGTTTCCTTTGATCTATGAACTCTTTTATCTGTGCTACAGTACAGTAAAAATGTACGTATTGGTGTAAGAATCAAAAATCAATTGAAATAGTGTTTGACAGAAAAAGGATGGCAAAATGTTTTTTAAAAAATCTAGGTGAAGGATTGTGAGTGAGGCTGGGAAGGGGACTTCACTTGAGGGAACAAAGGTAATTCACAATTAGGCTTGGTCTACACTACAAACTGAGGTTGACATAAACTGCATTAAGTCGATATAAAAATGTGCATGTCTACACTACCAAGTCCCTTCCTCCGACCTAAGTGGCCTGTGTTCTGCAAGAGGCGTAGTGTTTGATTCGACATCCATGGGTTGACATAGGGGTAGTGTAGACACTATGTTGTGTAACTCAAATGACTTGGCCTCCAGGAGGTGTCCCACTGTACTATCCAGAGTGGTCACAGCAGAGCACTTTCAACTCCACTGCATGTCAGCCAGGTACACAGGAAACCGCTGATCCCCTGTTAAAGCCCTGGGAACTTTTGTATTTTAATTTCTTGTTTGATCAGCGTGGAGAGCTCTCCAGCATAGCTCATCGTGCAGGCTCAAGGCCACAAACATGTCCAGCCTGGAGTGCACAGGAGGTGGTGGATCTTACTGATGTGTGGGGAGAAGAGTCTGTGGAGGCAGAGCTCCAATCCAGCAGAAGAAATGCTGACCTCTATGCCAAGATCGCGTGGGGCATGAGGGAGAAGGGCAACACCAGGGGCACACAGCAATGTTGCATGAAAACAAAGGAGCTTTGGCAAGTGTACCAGAAGACAAGGGAGGCAAGCAGTCATTCTGGTTCTGCCCCACAGATATACCGCTTTGATGAAGATCTGCATGCGATTCTCGGCGGTGACCCTATCCCTACTCCAAAACACTCTGTAGATTCCTCCCTGGAGCCCTGGGTGACTTTGAGCAACAACAAAGAGGACATTGTTGATGAGGAAGAGGAGGAGGAGGAGGGGGAGAATGTGAGGCAGGGAAGCGGAGGATCCATTTTCCCTGGCATCCAAGAACTGTTTTTAACCCTGGAGCCCATCCTCTCACAGGATCAGTTGGCAGCAGAGCATAATGCCGGGAAGGCACCTCTGGTGAGTACACATTGCCAATCAAACTGTAGAGCTTACATGCTATTTTTTTATATATTTAATCTGAACAAAAAAGTAGGTGTAGTGGATATCGGTGGCCACTCCAGCCATGCATAGGGTGCTGTCTGAAAAAGACTTTATATGCAAGGTAATGGTCTGGGAATCCTCCAAGGAGATTTCTAGGAAGCTTTCATGGGAGTATTCTGCAAATCTTTGCAGAAGGTTTTTGGGAAGGGCTGCCTTATTTGTCCACCATGATAGGACACTCCAGTATTAACTCTACTGGCATCATTGCAGCACACAATATTGCAGCATAAGGACCAAGTCTGTACCCAGATGCTTGAAGTATCTGCTCCCTTGTCGCCTCTGTTACCCTCAGGAGAGTGATATTGGATAGGGTCACCTAGGGGAAACAGGAGAAGTTTTCAGTACTAACCCTTAAACCGCAAGCAATTCACTAAGTAATCCATCCCCCACCCCCATTTGGTGAAATCTGGGTCACACAATCATGCTTTCCCAAACGTGTTGTAGTTGGAAGGGATCACCGTGTACTGCAAGCAGAATTGAAAAGAGGGATGGGGTGGCGGCTTCCTGTTTGTTCCCCCAAACCCGGTGCCACTTTTCAAAGCCTCATGGAGATGCAAAGCCCTTCAGTGTGCTCTTCTTATTTTCCTGGTGTCTGGCTGCTCAAAATTGGCTGCCAAGCAATCTGCCTCAAGCCCTCCAAACTTTTCTCCTTTTGTTTCATAGATATTATGGAGCACACAGCAGGCGGCATAACAATGGGGATATTGCTTTCACTCAGGTCTAACCTAGTAAGCAAACAATGCCAATGACCTTTTAAACATCCAAAGGCACATTCTACCACCATTCTGCACTTGCTCAGCCTATGGTTGAACCACTTCTTAATGCTGTCTAGGCTACTGGTGTACAGCTTCATGAACCATGGGAGCAAGGGATAGGCTGGGTATCCCAGGAGTACGACTGGCATTTCAACATCACCAATGGTTATTTTGCAAATCTGAAAAGAGCCTCTGGCTGAAGGTTTCTGAACAGACCTGTGTTCCTAAAGATTCGCATGTCATGCACCTTTCCCAACCATCCCAGGTTGATGTCAGTGAAATGGCCCCTGTGATCCACCAGTGCTTGCAACAACATTGAGAAGTACCCTTTTCAGTTTATGTACTCTTTGACAAGGTGGTCTGGTGCCAAGACAAGGATTCTGTCTGTTGCCCCATTGCTTTAGGGAACCCTATCACAGCAAAACTATCCACTATGTCCTGCACGTTGCCCAGAGTCACTACCCTTCTTAGCAGAAGTCTGTTTATGGCCCTGTAAACTTGGACCGCAAAAGATCCCATGGTAGATTTACCCACTCCAAATTGATGCACCACTGTCTGGTAGCTGTCTGGTGTTTCAAGCTTCCACAGAGGTATCACTACTCGCTTCTCCACAGTCAGAGCAACTCTCATTTTAATACTGCTGCACATCAGGGCTGGGGAAAGCTCTTCACACGGTTTCTGGAAAGTGGCCTTATGTATTTGAAAGTTCTGCAGCCACTGCTCGTCATCCCATAGCTGCATAATGATGCAGTCCCACCAGTCAGTGCTTGTTTCCCAGGCCCAGAAATGGCGCTCAACCATGTCAAGGTGATATATGACTGTCACCAGCAACTGCGAATTGCTTTGCTCCATATCTTCCATCAGGGCTGCTTGTCTGGCATCACATTGTTCCGCACAGCAGCTCCTGTATTGTCTGTGTAAATACTGCAGGATGAGGTGCAAGGTGTTTGTAATGCTCACAACAGTGTAAAGCTGAGCAGGGTCCATGCTTATTGTACTGTGGTGTCTGCGTGGGTAACCCAAGCTCATGAAAAAAAGCATGAAAAGGGTTTGGCTTGTTTACTGTTGATTTCAGGGAGGGAGGGAGGTAAGTGCATCATGGGCAACTAACACTATGTTCCCATAACCACCTGGACCAATGTTTTGGTTCCATAAGGCACTGCAAACCCAACCCAAAATTCTACTTGGCTACATGCACTGTGGGATAGCTATCCACAGTGCAGAGTTCCGTGTGTCAGTGCAAGCCCTGCTAGTGAGGATGCACTCTGCTGACACAATGAGCACAGTGCAGACATGCAAGATCAACTTTCTTAAATCAGAGGCTCGATATCTACTTACATAACATCAACTTAACTTGTAGTGTAGACATGGCCTTAGTCTCCTGCAGTAGTGGTTCTCCAGCAATGCTTCTTGGTACACCTTCTGAGGTGCTTTTTCACACTGCCCTTTTGGGAGCCTGAATGTTAATGATAAAATCTAGTCCTAACTCTGGAGATCATTAAGCCAATGGTATGATCTAGTCCTAACTATAAAGATCATTTTGAAGGGACAGTGCATGACTGGACTAAGAACCATTTAAAGCATTCTCATTCTGCTTTTGCCTCTTGATGCTATGTTGGATTGTGTTTCATTTTTCCTGGCTTCTCCAGGAATTTCTCCTCTGTGGAGAACAAAAGCTCTATAATATTTAAGGTTAAGCTGAACTTTTCAACCCAAGGTATTTTTAAGTGGGTTCAAAATTGGGCCCATCCCTGTTAACTACCCAAATAGAAATTCATCAGGGCTTGGAGATTATCCACCCTGTTTTTGTGAAAGCTACTATAGGATCTTTAATGACCACAGCTTGAGACCACTCTGTTTTGTATCAGAATAACTCCAGCAGCACAGGGTCCCCTATCAGGAAATTAGGGTAGTGCTGGTTGTAAGTTCTCTGAGGAAGGACTCACTTTTTTTCTGCCTAGCCTGGTCCATGACTGGGGCTTCTAGATGCTAAGGTAATAAAATTATTATTTAATAAGAAAGTCTTAGATGGAAGGGTACTCACAATGAATTGCCAATATCACATTTTGCATTAATTTTTATAACAAATTCCTTTAACATATTTATGTATAATTAAAAAGTTATATTCTTATTATATTCAAGAAATTGGCATGCGTTGCTATTTTACTATTCTTTTACATTATAAAGCTATGTATAAAGAGATTTAAAATTGTTTTGTTTGGAACTCAAAGTGGAAAGACATTTCAAAAGACAGCTAAACATCTATTTTATTAGCAGTATGGAGTGTGAAAGATCTAAAAAGAGAACCTATTAAAAATAAATCTTTTTAAAGTTGTACCAGGGATGTAATTGGGCTCCCTGCCATTTATGGATATTGAATCAGTCAGCATTATATAGGAAAGCAACATCCAGGAAACTACCTGGCAAATTACATTCCTTGCACACAAAGTTTTTACAGCAGCACAACTTCTTCTTCCACTAGCCTAAAAATACATTGTTGAACAACTTTTCTTAAACTTTTCCCAAAACATAAACCCCCTCAATATTAGAACTTGTTCACTAAAAGACAATGGGATAGATATACAGTATCATAAATAACATACATCTGTGAATCACAGGGCTATAATCCCATCAAAAGATTTTGATAGCATCATAAAACACATGACTCTTGAGTGCTTGGTGCACTTACTCCTCGATGGAATTATAGCTCCATAATTCAAATTTTCATTTGTTTTTAATTTTCTATAATACACAGATCTATCCAGTCAGGGGGATTATTTTATTTGCTCTCCTTTGTGATTTAAATTAGTGTTAAATCAAAATCCATTTTTCTTCCTGCATTTCTTTTGCCATCAAATGCATTTTCCCTTCTCCTTACTTGTTGCTACGTGAACATGCCTTACTTTGACTGGAATAAAGGTATCAGTTCTGTGGGTAGGGGTGAGACTGCTATTGCTAAGAATGCTAAGATTACTAATAACTGGCCAACCACTCAGTGGGGGCAACACTAGGCTATGATGGGGTTCAACTCCTTTTGCACTGGGAGATTACCCCATGAGAGATCACTTCCTTTAACTTCCAAGTACCCCTTGATATATCCCTGAGATAAGAGTTATTTCTTTTGGAAATAATTGCAGCATATCTAATACTATAGTGCATGTATAATTTTATATGAAACAAAAGGGAACAGAAGCATCAACAGAATATTTTTCACAATATTCAGTTTTATATTTGAAAAGCATTTGGGCAGGATATTGGCAAGCAGGATGCCATGTCTTACATACAGCTCTGAATGGATATTATAAAATCTATTATGGAAGGTGTTTATCTGATCTGTTTCAGATCCAAAAGATCATTCAGAATCAAACAGAATTGGGGTGTACAACAGAGACTGCAGGTCAGACATCTCTCTAAAATAGGCCAAACCCAAACACTGAGCCCTACCATCCTGAATTCTGGGAAATCATGGTACTTGGTCTAGATTTTGAACCTTCAGGTTTGGATCTGGAGTTCTGGTTCTAAGCATTATAAAGATTGTAAACTGGAGCTACTGTCTGGATCTGTGATTTTGATTTAGGACAACGTCCTGGTATGTCTACACTGCAATAGGGATGAGACTGCAGTATGTGTAAACACGAGCTAACTTTGATTTAGCTAGGTCAAGGGTATCTTCTTGAGTAACAATAGCAGTGAAACTGTGACAGCATGAGTGGTGGTTGTTTCAATATGTATCTAGAGTCCCAGGCTAGCAGGGCTAGATTTTGCTTTGCCTTGACAGCTTCATACCTATAGGCTGAGGGGCAAGAGTGTCTTCTAGGTTGATGACTTTTACCTTCTCACCTGAGAAAAATATTGATATAGAGGCCCTAAGACTTGGAAAGGGTGTAGGCTGATATTGTCAGAATTTGTATCTTTCTGTTAGTACAGGGATTGTGGAAGGGTGACACTGGGTGGTGTCATAAATATAAAGGGAAGGGTAACAATCTTCCTGTATACAGTACTATAAAATCCCTCCTGGCCAAAGGCACAAAATCCTTTTACCTGTAAAGGGTTAAGAAGCTCAGATAACCTAGCTGGCACCTGACCAAAAGGACCAATAAGGGGACAAGATACTTTCAAATCTGGGGTGTGTGGGGGTAGGCTTGTTTTATCTGTTCTTTGTCTATCTGTTCTGTGTGCTTGCCGGAGACAGATCAAGAAAGCAAGCAATCCAACTCCATTAGCATTAGTAAATACTAGCAAGGGAATGCGTTATCTTACTTTTATTTTGGCTTATGATTTTCTCTGTGCTGAGAGGGAGTTGTATTCCTGGTTTTCTTTTTGTAACTTTAAAGTTTTGCCCAGAGGAAAATCCTCGGTGTTTTGAATCTGACTGCCCTGTGAGATTATCTTCCATTCGAATTTTACAGAGATGCTTCTTTTAACATTTTTTCTTTCTAATAAAGTTCTGTTTTTTTTCTTAAATCTGTTTTTTTTTATTGGTCTAAAAAAAAACAACCAAGGTTGGTTTGTGCACATCTTATTTATTCTCAGGCCTCCCCAAGAAAGAGGGTGTAGGGCTTGGGGGAATATTAGGGGAAAGTAGGAACTCCTAGTGGTCCTTTCGCTGAGAGTTGTCTAATCACTTGGTGGTGGCAGTATTAACTAATCCAAGGTACAGGGGAGAATTGGTGCCTTGGAGTTTTAACCTAAGCTGGTAGAAATAAGCTTAGGGCATCTTTCATGCAGGTCCCCACGTCTGTACCCTAGAGTTCAGAGTGGGAAGGAAACCCTGACAGGTGGCAATGTTGGTTAATTAAGATGGAGGAATCAGATTTTTAAGGAGAAGCATAATGATCTGTCTTTTCTGGGCCCTGAGGGCTCAGTGCTGGGAAAGTACAATGCTGGTGGAGGCTCAGCTTTGAGTATTGCAAGTAGGGACAGTGAGTGATTTTTTTATTTTTATTTTGTTTTTTTTAAATAAGGACCGGAAGCCCTGAAGATCTTTAGGCTCCAAGGTGATGACCCAGTTACATGTATGGAAAAAGGGATTCTTATACTGCCCTACTGTTTCTTGGCTGGAACTATCCAATAAGTTCCTGGACTGCATTGCAGACCACTTTTTATTTCAGAAGGTTGAAAAAGCTACTAGGGGGGAAGCTGTTCTAGACTTGATTTTAACAAATTAGCGGAGAAATCATTGAGAATTTTGCAAAAGTAGAACAGAGCTTTGGGTGAAAGTGATCAATGAATCGTAGAGTTGCAATTCTAAGGAAGGGTAGAGGGAGTACAGCAAAATAGAGAACACAATGGTTTCAGGAAGGTGGATTTTGGTAAGCTTACTAGAGCAGCGATAGGTTAAGGCCCATGGGCGAATCAAGACTGAAGGGGAAAAACAGTACTGAGGAGAAGTGGCAGTTTTTCAAAAAGGGACACATTAAGGCCCCCAAAGCAAGCTCTGCTGGGAAGGAAAGACAAGAAAATTGTGGCAAAAAACGCACCTTGACTTACACGAAGATCTGGCATGACCTACAAAATAAAAAGGAGTCATGACTAAACAATGGAAACCTAGGTCAGATTACAAAGGATAAATATAGGCAAACAACACGGAATGCAGGGGCAAGTATTAGAAAGCAAAGACAAAAAATGAGCTCTAACTAGCTAATGGATATAAAGGGAAACAAGAAACTTTTATCTAATTACATTTGAAGGAAGGGAAACCAAGGACAGAGTTAGGCCATTGTTCATGAGGAGGAGAACAGTAACAGGAAACTTGGGAAATGGCAGAGTGTTAATGCTTCTTTGTTTTGGTCTTCATCGAGAAGTCTGAACAGGACAGTCTAACATAGTGATTACTTAATGGGAAGGTGGGTAGTTATGAAGATAAATAAAAAAAGCAAAGTTAAGAAATCACTTCTCAATGTCACTAATATCCTGCTTTGCGTTTTAAGCCTTGATTTTTTCTTGGGTAGGTTGAACAGTGATTTCTCCTCATTGATGCCTTTCGATATCTGAAATGGTTTATGTCACCTCTCCCAGTCTTCTCTTTTCAAGTACTAAACCGTTCTTTTTCGCTTCCTTCGTGTATGTTGTTCAGACCTTTAATCTTCTTGGGCTTTTTCTTGGCTACTTCCACTTTTCACTTCTTTCTTGACAATGTGTCCAACATGGACCATATCTCAGGTCTGAGAGGCCTAAACCAGCGCGAGTAGAGGATAGTGATTCTCGTGTTCTTGTTTACACACACCTGTTAATTCATCCCGAATCTGTTTGCTTTTTTTGCACAGTATACACTGTTGACTCACATTTAGCTTGTGGTCCACTATGATCCTAGTCTCTTTCAGCATTCTCTTCCTAGACAGTTTTCCCATTCTGTATGTGTGAAACTGATTGTTCCTTCCTAAGTGGAGCACTTTGATTTGTCTTTATGAACTTCATCTGTTTTACCTCAGACCATTTCTCCAATTTGTACGATCATGTTGAATTTTGATTTGTCCTCCAGAGCAGTTTCATCCCTCCCGTTTGGTATCGTCCGCAATTAATCGGTACTTTCATGCACAACATCTAAGTCGTTGTGAGTATGAACAGAGCCAGTCCGAAAACGACCCCTGCGAACCCACTTGTTATGCCTTTCGCAGGATTTGGAGCCATTATAATATACTCTCTGAGTACGGTATCAGCCAGTTTGCACCCACTTATGAGATGCCATTCTAATTGGATTTGCCTAGATTCCTATCGTAAGGCAGGCTGCTGAGGACATAGCAATGTCTTACTAAGTCTAGGTCGGCTTCTCCCCTTATCACCAGATCTTATCTATCAAAGAAGCCCGATTCAGATTGGTTGACGATTTGTTCTTTAGATCCTGCTCAGTATTGCCTTCCTTCAACTTCAGTGTTTGGCAGATTGATATTCTTTAATCTACTTTGCTCATTGTCTTCTTTGCTACAGAAGTTAACTAACTGGTCTCTAGTTTCCTGGGTTGTTTTTTATTTCTTCTTTTTATAGGTGGACTATATTTGCCGTTTTCCAGTTGTCTGGATCTCTTACCGTTTCGCCATGGATTTCAGTAAAAGCTAGCAGTCAAGACACTCCTTATTACTCCTGAAGTATTTAGGATGCATTCATCGGGCGTGGTGATTGAGGATTCTAACTTTTCTAAGTGATTAGACTTGCTTTTTTTTTTTTCTTTCTAAACTACCCCTATTAGTGATACTTGTTGACTTCTGTTAGACTCTCGTGAAGACCAAACAAAAGACAGTCTATCTCTGCCATTTCCAAGTTTCCTGTTACTGTTTCTCCTCCTCAGTTGGCAATGGGCCTACTCTGTCCTTGGTCCTTCTCTTGTTCTTGTTATTGATAAAAAGATATCTTGTTTCCTTTATTCCCCTAGCTAGTTAGAGCTCATTTTGTGCTTTGCTTTCTTCTTGCCCCTGGATTCTCGTGTTGTTTGCCTAATATCTCTTTGTATCTGACCTAGTTTCCATTTTTTATCATGGATCTTTTTATTTTGTAGGTCATGCCAAGATCTCGTGGTTAAGTCAAGGTGGTTTTTGCCAATTTTCTGTCTTTCTTCCCAGCAGATGCTTGCTTTTTGGGGCCCTTTGTGTCCCTTTTGAAAAACTTGCCAACTCTCCTCAGTTGTTTTTTCACCCTCAGTCTTGATTCCCATGGGGACCTTTAACCTTCATCGCTGCTCTTCAGCTTACCAAATCCACTTCATGAACATTTGTTCTCTACTTTTGCCTGTATCCCTTTCTACCTTTCTTATGAAATTGGCAACTCTATCGATTTCTGATCCTGTCACCAGCTCCTTTACTTTCAAATTCTGGCTTGTTCATAATGATAGAACAAGAAGCAATGGGCTTAAACTGCAGCAAGGGAGATTTAGGTTGGACATGAGGAAAAAGTTCCTAACTGTCAGGGTAGTTAAACACTGGAATAAATTGCCTCAGGAGATTGTGGAATTTCCATCTCTGGAGATATTTAAGAGTAGGTTAGATAAATGTCTATCAGGGATGGTCTAGACAGTATTTGGTCCTGTCATGAGGGCAAGGGACTGGACTCGATGACCCTTCGAGGTCTCTTCCAGTCCTAGAGTCTATGAATCTGTGGTATGACAGACCTTACATGTGTTTGACAGACCACATTAATTAGTAGGCAGCAGGTTTAAAACAAACATAAGGAAGTACTACTTCACTCTACACATAGTCTACCTGTGGGTTCAAAAAAGAATTAGACAAGTTCACGGAGGACCAATCCATCAATAGTTATTAGCCAAGATGGTCAGGGATGAACCGCATCCTCTGGGTTTCCCTAACCCTCTAACTGCCAGAAGTTGAGAGTGGACAACAAGGAATAAATCACTCAATAATTGCCCTGTTCTGTTCAGTCTCTCGCAGGCATCTGGCACCAGCCACTATTAGAAGACAGGATACTGGACTATATAGGCCACTGGCTGACACAGTATGGCCATTCTTATGTTAGGATTTAAAATGCTTTTCTTAAAATGAAAATAATTAGGGACTGATAAGAGAATGGCAACAAGTACATCTTGCAATCAGTGAAGGACTTAAAACAATCAATAATAAACCAACCAGTTGTTTTGTAGAACTATATAGACTTGGTCAATAGCCTTGTTCATCTCTAAAATGGATGTTCTTTTAAATGTCCCTTGCTTTCTTAATATATCTCATTAGCGTTCTGTCATATCTGCAGGGCTTTTACTTCAAACAGTGGAAAACATTGTCTGGAACATAAGGTCTTAAGTACAAGCGTGCTGAATAAATATTTGCTGATTAGAACGTTTTGGTTCAACAACAACAGCTGTTTTGTAAAACATTTTTACTAACTTCATTTTAAAAAGCATCCTCATTATATGTCTTTAAAAACAAAAGCCACACATACTTAGAAAACCTACTGGATAGGTTGTGAAATATCCTTTGACAAACTGTCTACAAATAACATAAATGTAGTGCATCTGCTCTTACCTACTCATTTTGTTAATTATCTGTGTCCAGATAATATACATTTCAAGTAGTGATGGGCAAAGGAAGTGACAGAGGTTAGCTGGCAATTTTCAAAGTTACAAAAGGCAGTCTTTTCACATCCCTCTGAAAAGTCACCCAAATATAACCAAATTATACACTTCTGAAAAAAATCTCAGTTTGCACATTTAAGGGCTGGAGAAAATGCCTGATGGTGAAAGACTGAAAAGAACTTAACTGGTTTAGTTTATCCTTCCCCGAACCCCCTCCCCCCCCCAAAAAGGGGGGGAAGAGGTGGCTTGATTACAGTGCATAAGTACCTTCATGGGGAGAAAACACTGAGTAATAAAGTAGTCATTAATCTAATAGGGAAAAGCATAACAAGAACCAAAGACTGGAAACTGAAGCCAAACAAATTCAAATTAGAAATAAGACACTAACCCTAACCACTGGAATAAACTACCAAGGAAAGGTGAATGGATTCTCCATCTCTTGATGTCTCCAGATCAAGACTTGGTTGCCTTTCTGACAGATATGCTTTAGCCAAACGGAAGTTATTCGGCTTAAACCAGGGGCAAGTGAGTGAAATTTAAAGGCTGTGATATACAGGAGGTCAGACTAGATCAGGGGTAGGCATCCTATGGCACTGATTTTCAGTGACACTCGCACTGCCCGGGTCCTGGCCACTGGTCTGGGGGGCTCTTCATTTTAATTTAATTTTAAATGAAGCTGCTTAAACATTTTTAAAACCTTATTTACTTTACATACAACAATAGTTTAGTTTTACATTATAGGCTTATAGAAAGAGACCTTCTAAAAATGTTAAAATGTATTACCGGCACGTGAAACCTTAAATTAGAGTGAATAAATGAAGACCCGGCACACCACTTCTAAAAGGTTGCCGATCCCTGGACTAGATGATCTAATGGTCCCTTCTTGTCTTTAACTCTATGAGACTATGAAACATGCTCAGAAGAGACTTGTTAAGAGTTTGTTAGCTAAATTCTATGAAGATTTTGTCTACACGGGAGCATGATCCTTCTCCTCACAGCTCTTATGCATGACTGGATTTACCCATCCCCGCAGAGTAACTGAGCATATTCCAGCCATGAATGTGGTGGCTGAACAGGACTTTCCCTTCTGTTGCTACCTCTGGCTGATGTGAACTGTTGTCATATGAGGCACAGAAACCGAGAACAGGGAGACTATCAGTCTTATCTCCTTCTACTGGCACCCTAGGTAGTGAATGGAAGGAGGCAGTTGCTAGACAAGGGTCAGAATGGTGTGAGGAGGAGAAAGACATGCAAAAAAGGAGGGCAATTAAGAGCAGGAGCTGTGACGGAGGAAAGGAACAGGAGTCATGGCTGCAAGGAAGGGTAGGAATGCTGGGCATGGGCAGGAACAGAGGAAGGGACAGGAGCCAGGGACAGAGACCAGGGAGAGAACATCTGAGGCGTGGGTTGGAGGGAGGACAGAGGAAGGCACTGGTTGGGGAGAAAAGGGACAGAGAAAAGCTGGAGAAACATGGCCCTGTAGCAGGGTGCTCACCCTGCTCTTGCCCTGAGGGGTTAAAAACAACCCAGGAGAGGCCTGCGGCAGGGGCAAGCAGCTTCAAGGCTGATTGGGGAAGCAGCCTCAGCTGGGGCCATGCCCCAGTCAGGACCCAGATAGCCCTTATAAGAGGGCAGTGGGCCAGGAGCACAATCTCTCTCTGTCTCTGGAGGGAGAAGAGCCTGACTGCGGGGAAGCTGAACCAAGTACCTAAAGTGGAGCAGGGCAGGAGAAAAGCTAGAATAGCTGGGGAACTCTGGCCTGGAAAACCCCCAGGCTGCAGGCCTTATTAAGGGCCAAAAAGGTACTGGGGTTGCAAAGGGGCACCAAGGGTAGGCAGAGGCAACCGGTCCAAACCCCCTTGCCTGGGATGATTGGCTTATACAGACTGCAGTCAGCCCCAGTGAAAGGGAGCTAGGTGGTGACTGGCAGTAGCCACTGAGGTCAGATGGGAATAATGGGTGGGGGTTCCCTTGGGTGGGGAGACCCAGAAAGTGGGTGTACCGCCAGGGGGAAGCACCCGAGGACAAGGGGCACAGGGTCCGGGAGGGACATGGGGGCCAGCAGCAGCGAGACACCAACCTGCAGAGGGTACTCCAAAGGCTGGAAAGCTAATTCCCTGGACGATCAGCAGGAAGCATCGCAGGGTGAGTCATGGCCCTTCTACAGGCCCAAAAGTTTATAACCACTCCCCTTCAGAACATGCAGTTAGACCCAGCATTCCTGACTTTCAACATTCCTTTGCTATCAGCAAATAGCTATGAAACCTATTGACAAAGTGTATGTGTGTCCAGTGGCAGGTATACCTAAGGGATACATGTTTTCTGCTGCTAGCAACTACTCCATTAATTAGCTCAAGTGGTAGAGGACTGTGCTGTGAATTTGAAGGTCCCAACCTTGCTGATGACCTATGTGGAGGAAAAGTGATAAATATAGTTCCATGCAATAGAATTTCAGTTTACTTTTATAAAACTGGGAATGAATCTGGTTTATGTAGTGACGGAGGCAGGGAACTGTAGGAAGAGGAAAGGATGGTTTTGTGATTAAGGTAGATGAATGCTGCCCTGCAGAACTGGATTCTTTCCCTGTCTCTGTCACAGAATTCCTGTGTGATGCTGGACAAGATACTGAAACCAAACTTTTCACTGTCCACTGTGTGTTCTTCATTTTCTGGGTGCCCAACTTGAGACACCTTGGGTTTGACTTGGAGAGATACTGTGCACTTACATCTGCAACTGAGATCAATGGGAACTCTGCTCTGAACATATAAAACAAGTACTCTGAAAAATCAGGTTCCTGGCTTCTTAAATTGGGCGCCCAAAATTAGTTGACATTTTATCAATTTTTGCCTTAATCTTTGTACTTCAGTTCTGCATGTGTAAAATGGAGATACACCACTACCTCGATATAATGCTACCCGATATAACACAAATTTGGATATAACACGGTAAAGCGGTGCTCCAGGGAGGCGGGGCTGTGCACTCCGGTAGATCAAAGCAAGTTCAATATAACACGGTTGGATCATTAGCTTCCCCGGCTCAGGCCAGGTACTGAGGGGAAGTGTGACGTGAAAACTGATCCATGTGCCCATTGTAATGTAGATTGTTATTAATGTAAGATTACATATAATCAATATAACTGACCAGGATATTGATCATTATCAATGGATATTCCTATTCAGTGAGAGCTGGGCACCTAATTGCTCATAATCTTGCACCTAAATCATTTTTTCCTCCAGACTTCGATGAAAGTGTTAGGGAATTTTGACTATCCTCCCCATTAACAATACTTGAGGTACAGAGAGTGAAATAAGACACAGGATTTGATCTCCCATGCTTATGTAACCCACTGGTCTGTGTGTGTTGGGTGTGGCCATCTGTACCCAATCCAGAGGGATGTGAGTTTGTTGCATCTCTTCACTACAGAGCCTGACTCTTTGGGTCAAGGTGTAGAGTCATGTTTTTAGCTCTGGAGGTCTCTGGTTCAATCCTTGGCATTAGCCTAGATAGTAGATGTCATTCTTACTCATATTATAAAGTTCACTACTTATCAAATACTTCCATTGTCCCTACTGAAGTCAATAGCAAAACTCCCATGGATTTCAATAGGGCCAGGATTTTTACCCATTCATCCAATAGAACTGCACACAAACTGAGGTATTGTTCAGTGTAAATCTGTCAGAATCAGGTCCATAGTAATTATTCTGTTACTTACAAGAACTAGACAAACTAGTTATTTGATCATTCTCCAGGCTACACTCTAGAGATTGTTTGGGCCTGATTCTCTGCTGGCCTGCACCTTGTGTAGTCATTTATATCGACATGTAGTTGCTGCAAAATTCTTCCATTCTGATTTGGGAGGGGTTTAAGTGTGCTACACACTCACTCTGCACGGACTCAGTATTTCAGTCACCACTGTGGATACTGATATCCCAGTAGGCGGTGCCTGAGGACTCAGTGTACTTAGTGCAGAAACTGTACTGCGGTACACTTAGCTCTGTGAGGGTCAATAGTTGTATCATAGGCGCTATCTTTGAGTTGCCTGGGGTGCTCAACCCCACCCTACTTTGCCTCAGGCCCCACCTCCACACCACCTCTTCCCACCCCCACTCCGCCCCGTCCCCTCCTCTGAGTGCACCCCGCCTTCCTTCCTCCCATCCCTCTCAGAGCCTCCTGAATGTTGCTGAACAGCTGATTGCAGCAGGCAGTAGACTCTGGGAGGGAAGGAAGCTGATCAGTGTGGCAGCCACTATTTTTTTTTTTTTTTATGTGAGTACTTCAGCATCTATGCTATAGGTTGGTTTTCAATAGAAGCAGGAGAACTCCAGGGTTATGTTCTCTCATCTGCATTTTTTAATATGTTAATAGACTAGCTGATGACAAAGCTGATTGAGCCCAACTATGAGCTGTGAAGTTTAGTATGCAGATGATATTGCCTTGGTTGGTGAGACTATTGACCAAATATAGCTGCAGTGGAAGAGGCACGATAAAATGCAGAATCTATGGGACTTAAGATTGGTGGTGATAAACCAAAAGCTATGCATGCCTCCTATTGCGTGGAAATGAATGACCTGCCAGTGCTGCATGTAGATGGCAATAACATTGAATGGGTGGGTAGTTTTATCTATCTGTGTAGTCGATTGACAAGAGTAGGTTCTATATCCCAGGAAGTCACATGTTGGATTGGTCTTGGTCAATTAGTTATTTGCACAATAATACTCTGAGTCTTTTTCCTTTCTAAAATACATGACATCATCCAAAGTTTGATTGATCAACTGAAGCCAGCTAAGAGAAGGGCATAATTTACATTGTACAAAGTAGGATAATACAGAAAAAGATGTAGCATGGGGCATAGGTTAGAGCTTGATGAGAAAGATCTATTAGTAGCAGACCACAGCAACACTGCGATGATTCTGTTCTCAGTTACAATGGTGGAGAGTTGAGACAACTGTTTTGCAGAAGATGTACAACATAAAAATGTCAACCGAAGAAGAAACATTGGAGATAATTAGGCCATTTATAATACAGAAATTTTTGTTATCTCGAATAGCCCAAAGTCAAGTGATCAGATTAAATAACAACAATAATATTAAGACTATTATGAGGGAAGACTGATAGCGCACATGCTTATTACAACCACTGGTGACACAGAAGTGCACATCACTAGAGAGAGCCTTCATATTTCTCTGTCCAACAGAGAGAGAATAATTCAGTGGTTTTTAGTATTACAGGGGAATAATGAATTTGCAAATACCATAGATTCTCTGATACATATTTTTCCTTGGCCTTTGCATTGACATGGTGCCTTAATTGGTCATATATACCTGAGTTTATTCCTTTTTTTTTTCCTCACCAACTTTAGTCTTTAACCAAGTGCAAACATGATAGTTTAAAGCCTTCTAAAATGCATTACATAATATGATCTCTGAAATTAAACAGAGACCACTGATTTTCCCATTCTCTGGCTTTTTCACTATCATATTTGGTTAATATGACATTATCTAAGTTTTGGATCCTATATGTTTTATTTTGAGAGGCGAGGGAATAGTTATTACATATTGAGCTTTGAGATAGTTGTTAAATTTAAAAGTTAACCACTGAATAAATGTGTAGCTAAACCTACACCTATTGCTTAGTCGCTAGATGGCATAATAAAATTTTACAAACATACAAACCCAAACATTCCAGATAGTTCCCTAGTTGCAAAGTTTCAAACCTTTCATGTGATGAGAGTGACTTATTGAGTTACTCCACTATGGCCGGTATAGCTAGGCACATCCAGTGCTTCCCTTCATTGGCACAGAAATCCTGCAGGTTTCCACGGAGAGGAGAGGGTGCAAGGTGTTTCTCCTCTAAGTATGATTAGCATGTACGCTTATCATTCACCTGCTGATGGCACAGTCTATACTAGCTGGCTCTGAGGATGGTTGAACACATATCCCAGTCTGCAGACCATGCCCCCTTAAGGACATAATGCACATACTGGCATGCTATTTAGACCCAGCCTCTACCATGCTGAGGTGCATTATGTACTCCTGAGAGGATTCTGTGCCAAAAAATTAAAAATGCTGCACATAATATTTTAAAATTCTGCAGGATTTATTTGTCAATAAATACATGCAGAGGATCCAGCATGGCAGTGGGGAGCACAGGCCACTGGCTGTACAAAGGTGGGAGATCACCCTGCAGCCTCTCCCATCCCCAGAACACAGACTCAGCAGTGAGGTTTAACCCAACCCTGACACAGCACAAGGCCTGTGCCACCCCAGAAATATCCTGAGGGCCTACCCCTCTGCGCCAGGCCCACCAGGGGTGGGGCAGGCAAGCTCAACCAGGAAGGATCTGTGTGGAGGGGCTTAACCAGGAAGGGGAAATCAAGGTGTGGGGTGAGAGGATTCTGTGAAGAACAATCTAGGTGCAGGCAGCTCAGTCGGGCGGGGGATCTAGGTGTGGGGGGATGTGGATACACAGAGGCTTATGGCAGGGGGGTTCCAGGTGCAGGGGCAATGGGACTCTGCAGGGGCTTCCAGGTGAAGGTGGTTGGGGCTCAGTGGAGGGGTCTGAATGTGGGGACCTCAGCGGGGGGGGCCGATGGGGGAAGTAGGGTTTGATGGAGTGGGGGTCTGGGTGCAGCTAATTGGGGGGGTCAGTGGTGTGGGGGTCTGGATGTGGGGGCCTAGGGTGGTGCAGGGAGTAGGGCGTTGGGGTTTGAGTGCTGGGAGCTCAGTTAGGGGTGGTCTGGGTGCAGGGGTAGGGATCCAGAGGCAGGTGGTCTTGGTACAGGGGGGCTCCAGATGCAGGGGTTGAGGTTCAGTGGGTGGGGTTGGGGGGGCTAGGGGGGTTCTGGATGTACTGTGTGAGGCTTGGCAGGAGTGTCTGGGTATAGGAGGTATGGATGCACAGGGGTTGGGTGGATGGGGGAGCAGGTCCCCGTACAGTGACCTCTCCCCCCACAGCTGAGAAGCGATGTGGGCAGGAAGCAGGGGAGGATGCTGAGCTTCCTGCAGCTGGGGGGAAGTTTCTGGGGGTGGGTCTGACACAGCCCCAGCCACTTCTTGCAGGGGAAGAGGAAGTCCCAGTCTCTCCTGTCTGCAGCCCAGATGGAACTAGCAGCTGATCCCGGCTCAGGGTAGGAGCCACTGGCTGGGGTGTCCCCAACCCCGTGGTGATTTACATTTCTGCTGGCTGCCTGAAACAGTGTACCTGCACTGCTAGGGAGTGGTGCATGACTGCTCTTGCAGCTTCTCTTTGCTCCTGTCAGAAAGTCATTTTTCTGTGGGAAAGCAAATAAATCTGCAGGGGACATGAAGTCTGAGCACATGAGGTGGCACAGAATTCCCCTGGAGTAATTATCAAAGATTTGTTCCTTGCCACATGCATCAGGGAAAGCGGTTCTCTATGCTATAGTCTCCTTGGCATGAAAAAGTGCAACATGGAGCATGTCCGATCCCTTAATCTTAGTATATGGCAGCTATTTTATGTTTCTATTTATGTTATTAACTGAACATTCCCCACATTAATTCATTAATGTCCTAGGAATTAGAATCTTCCTTTCCTGTCAGCATTGCAAGTGTTCCTTCCTGAATGACTCTAGGGCACATACAGTACTTTCTATGCTGACTCGTGAGAGATGTTGCAACAACATGAAGCTTTGAACATGACCTGGACAAATCATGAAAATGCATTCAGATGGTTGATTGGCAAATAAAATTCAGCACAGACCTACAAAAGATGAAAATCAATGTAATGCCTAACAAACAGTGGGAATGAATTAGAGCTGGTTGAAATAGTCATTAAGAATAAATTGCCTGACATACTTGTCTGTCTGTTTGTTTTGTTGTTGTTGTTTTTTAATTGGTGAGTTGTTCATGTGCAGATCCTAATTTCTACAAAAGCAGTAGTTATTGTTCACAGGAATTTGATACATAGTTTCTGAGAACAAACCTTAGCCTAAGGATGGTTTTGTCTGTTGAATGTCTCTAGTTAATCTCTATTCATAGTGGATGATATTTATCCTGCTGCTGGGAAACAACTCAAGACCTATGCAGCACTTAATTTTCATGCAAGCCTTTTGTGCTGGGCCTTCTCCTAAGGATGAATTTAATCCAGTGTGCAATCACACCTAAAATCACATGGGGGTGTTTCAGAGATTCAAACTAATTACACTGAAGAATAATAAAGGATGAATGACATATTTCCAGTCCAATTTTTGGACAACTCATTATCCATGTGAAATGTTCCTAATTCTTCAACTGGGCATACTTTTTAGGTATTTCAAATTACAAATTGTTTATATTTTTGCCATTTCAACCGGTTCCACTTGGGATTTATACACATTTACATAAATAAAGTGGGCATTAATCTAAATACTCGTGAATATCAAATAATGTGACCCTGGCTATAACAGCAAAGTGATCTCTCCATGATTTTTCACATAAATATTTGCAAATTACCTTTTGTACTATTCAGTCTGCTCTGATGTGAATACCCCTGACAGTCCATAGAGGGCAGGTGAGGATTATAAAGGAAAAGATAGACTATGCAGTCAGTATGTGAGAATTTGACATGGGTCCATTTATCATATGGACCTAAGCCAGATATTTTCATATAGCTACAGATTTATATTCTTCATCAATCAAGGCATGATTAATTTTTTTTCAAATGCATTATGGTGTTCCTTTATCAGATAAGGAAAGGATAACATTGGTAAAGGCTGCTTCATAGATTAAGGCTGACGTCAAATATTAAATTGTGCAATGGAGGTTTATCTAAAGGACTTTTGTTATATTTCTCCTCATCTTTTGCATCATACCCATAACTGTTTTATTATAGTGCCATAACAGATGAGGCTTTAATAACTCAGCCATTCATTTTGGACTGAAATATGGCATACAGTTTCTTAGCCCAAGAGGTGCATAGTGTTATCATTTTCTGGGGTGGAATTTGCACTCATGTCAAGTTCAGAAAAGGCCCCTATAACCTTGTTTTTATATTCAGGGGTGTGGCAGGGTTGATGTATAAACCCCTTGGATGCCCTGTCAAAGGGGTAGCTCCTCCCTGGCTTCCTGGTAGAAGGGCCAAGTGCAGGGGCCCAGACACTCAGTAAGGAGCTCAGCTGTAAGCTCTAAGGAGGGCAGGCTCAGAGAAATCAGCTGAGTTGAGTGGAGCCAGCTGTGCTGGGGGCTGAGAGGAGATATAAACCCAGGGGAAGGCAAGCCAGAGGGAAGACAAAGATACTACAGCTCTGTCTCCAAGGGGTGCAGAAAGCTTTAGGGGCCAGTAGACACAGAGAAGGGTCGGAGGGGGGATTGGTGTTGAGTGTATTAAGCATTGTAAATAAAAAGGTTTCAGAGTAGCAGCCATGTTGACACGGCTGATCCACCTGAAGGAGGTGTTGGGACCCTTTCTTTGACCAGCCCAAGCACAGGGACAGGAGGGCAGTAACCTGTGCAGACCCTGTGACAAGGGGTTACAAAATCTGCAGATATATGTAGATATATTATAGCAGTCTTCTGCATGTGGAAGGAACAGTATATATCTTCTGTGCTCTTCCCAAATGGCAGCAGGACACTTTAGAACAATCACAATCTTTGCATTTAGTGAGGCAGAGAGTAAACAGAGTTGTCAAATCCAGTCATTCAGGTGGATTAAATGCTTCTGGCAGCATTAATTTGGGGGGGAGGGAGGGTAAAGGAAGTCCTTTGTACTATCTAAATAGCTCCCTAAGATAAAAAGCCCAAGAAAAATAAGCAAACAAATATTTGCATGCATTCAGGTAACACAGGAACTCTAATTAGCAAATGGTGATGTAAAAATATGCAAAGAGCATTTAAGCTGAAAATAGAAAAAGTGAGTTTTACCAATTAGCTTTGTCATGTTGTATAAAACTTTGCAACAAACTCCCAGACCAGGGAAATCTGGTCTGGTTTGGAATTTTGTAACAAACCCCAAACTTGGGTCTACTTTGTGGAAAGGCTCCTAACTAGATTTCAGTTGTTTTGCTTTTTGAGTTATTGAATTGATTTAAACGCTAAGATGAAGATGAAACTCAGTGGGCACAAATCCTTGAAACTACATTCTTTCCACCACCTCCATCATCCCCTAAAAAGCTTTGACTGAATCCTTTCCATCCTCCTCATTCTTAATCTTGCCCTGAAAGTTTCCAGCTTCCTGGTTGGCTAGTAGTGTTTTGCAGGACTCTTCCATCCATAGACTTCTGGGAGACTGAATAGATGACCTAATCGTTTTTTATTCTTCAATTCTGAGTCTGATTACTAGTTAAGTTTGCAGTGTTCTGAAGAAAACACAATGAACGCTACTGTATCCTTGTTCAATACTCCTTTGAAACTATTAGTGTTCATGTGCTTTTCTTCAGGAGGAAAAATATAAATAGTGAAAGTATTTTCATATCATGTGTGTGTCCAATTGACTTCTGCTCCAGAAAAAGCTGCCAATAAATTAATAGCTTTACCTTCTAAACATACACCAATTAATTTTAATTTTTATATAAATGTCAACATTTATTCATTGCAGATGGTAGACGTTCACACACATATCAAAAACACAGATAGGTATATTAGTATTGCAGAACAGATGAAATTAGAGTTGTCTTCCCGAAAGTTGTCATTTCATTATTGGAACTGAAGTACTAAATTCATGTATATGCACATATCAGCATCAATACAGATACACAGTGTTCTGAGAAGAGTCACTTGGAAATTGCTAATAGGTTAATCAGTGATGAAATAGTCCAGCAGTTTCCTGCAACCACTGCTTTACTGTGAATTACAAACCTATCAACAGCTGTTCAGTTTATCAAACTCTGCTTTCAGAATATGAACAAATCTTTTAGGCTGAATAAATAGCTGTTTTATTCATTCACTTACCAAAAGAGTGTGGTTTTTTTTGTCTTGTTTGTTTTTTGTTTTAAAACCATTCTGGTATTAGTATTCTTTATAAGTAACTGGAGATTGGGAACTGGAATCATCCTAATCTCTCTCCCCCTCTGCCCTTTCCCAAGGATTAGAGATTCTAACAAGACTTTACTGGGGAGCAGCATTGTCGTGATTGGCAACTGTCAATGACAGTAGTCCTATGATTGAGCCCTCCCATTATATCAGTGCTAACTTAGAAAACCAATCAGAAGTTCTATTAGTGTTAATTTATTTTTATAGATCATTATAGCACTCAAGATTTGCTAGGTTCTTGCCAATGTTCACTGAATCATAGAAATGTAGGGCTGGAAGGGACCTCAAAAGTCATCTAGTCCCTCCCCCATGCTGAAGCAGGACCAAAAATATCTAGAAGGAAGAGAAATCCTTTATCCTGAAGAGCATACAGTACAACAATATTATCCTTTTGTCATACTAACATATCACTTTTCTATGCTTTGTTATATTTTATTGACTTGATGTTCTTTTGGGTCAAATCTATGTCTCTACTTCTCCATATTTTTTTCCTTTGTGAATTCAGTCTTGGCTTTCATTTCTGTGATGCTGCCACCCAGCTCCACATCTACCTAATAATCATTTTTCTGTTAGTTCCTGGCTGTACCATAACTTCCTAGTAAGGATGGACAAATTCAGTGCCTTGGCCCATTACTGTTAACTCTGTTTTAATTCTAGCTCAGGATGGTTGCTCCTCTCTCATTTTCGTCTTTCCCTCTTGGGTTAGAAAAAAGAATGTTGTTTATCATTAAGACCTGTGAGTTTTGTATCTCACCACTGGAGCTTTAAATCAGCATTGCTTGCCATTGAAAAGCAGGGATTTTCAGCCTTCTAAAGGTGTGTTCTTTGCCATGATGGATCACAAGTTTAGATATCAGACCTTAAAATCATATCCGTCTGATTACTAGGCTGCTTCCATCAACTAATGCGATGTAAAGCACTAACCTGTTTAAACTACTTCTTTTCCTTTGAGCACTGCATCTTTTTTCTATAAAAGTCTATAAATGGGCACCCAAGTCATTTTATAGTCAAGAATTTTGCCTACAGTTTGACCTAGGGAGTACTACTGTCACCAGAACCTACTCTTCAATTCCATCTGAAGCACCAGATTGACTATATCTACACTAAAAACTAGGGCTGTGAATCACCTATTCGTGTACACATACTTGCACTTGTTCTCATTGAGCTAGCACAAGCACACAGGCAGTGTAGCCATGGTCACATGGATAGCATCAGCAGAGGCATAGCTGAGCCATGGCAAGGTCTAAGGCGGTACAGGAACAGGAGAATCACACCCTTGGCTCATAGTGTAAACATAGCCATAGATGTGTTGCACCTAAATGTTCCAATCTTAGTAGCCTTTATATCATATTTATACTTACATCTTCAAAGTGCAGTCCAAACTCCTCAGACACCTATTAGCATTTCTTTTCAGTTGCAGGGACGATCTTTCCTACACTTATTGG
The DNA here is from genome assembly GCF_003597395.2 of Chelonoidis abingdonii. Taxonomy (NCBI): domain Eukaryota; kingdom Metazoa; phylum Chordata; order Testudines; family Testudinidae; genus Chelonoidis; species Chelonoidis abingdonii. The sequence continues at coordinate 29,515,552 of NC_133774.1, forward strand.
ATGCTGATGATTCTCACTTCATAGATACTGCATGGAAATCTGTGGTTATAAACTATTTATGTTAATAGAGCTTCTGAAAATACATGCTTGGTTTCCTTTCCCTTTAATACACAATATATTCCCAGAATGAATCTTTAAAGCACATTGCTGATGGTAGTCAAGAATTTTGTTGTTGGGGTACATGATTTAGACAGCTTCAGGATCCTTTCAGATCCTGTTCCATTCCCTTCACAAATCAAAAGAATTGTTTATAAATCTGACCCAAGTAGAAAATCTTTCTCCAGCATGTCTGACTGGCACATGCAAAGTCCCCATGAAAGGGTGACCTAGAGGGGCTGAAGAGCTACCTGTAAATAAAACGAGAAATATTAATCAAGTCAATTTTTTTTCAAATTTGTTTCTAACTGTATTAACAAGGCAGTCATTTACTTGAAAGATTACCTCAGTGTCTCGGTTTCAGACCAATATGATTAGTGCTTATCCTCTGCCTGAGATTTGCATGATGTTAAACACAAACCTAGGGAGTAGTATTCCTCTTAATACCATTGCATATCCCCAACAATGGTAACTAATGGCATGTGAGATGGAATAAGGAATAGATCCCTTACCGGTGAATTGTTCTTGCTGTTTGATTGCAAAGCATAGCTTGAAATCCAGACAAAGTGAGCCACATTCTGCCATGGATAAGTGGGTTCAGCCCCACTGTTGACAGCTTGAATTTGGCCCACTATGACCTTACAATTTTTTTCTGGTAACCTTTTATTCCTAGAAAATCAAACGTGACACATTAATGCCTATTGTTTTCCCCCTCAGATTGCACCATCTGTAGAATTATCCAAAGTCACAACTTTACAGATGTGAAAACAAACTAGAAATTACCTTGCATTTCTGTAGCTGGGTTAGCCATAAATCTACATTAAACCTAAAATTATTTGGACTGGACAACTGTGGAAGCCACAAGGATTTTATGACTCCTCCCAAATTCAGTGTCTGTTTTTAAAATCCTCCGCAAACACTTCAGCCTTTCTGAAACGTTCAAGGAATTTATGTTTCATATTCTTTTCCTTTCCTTCTTTCCAATAAATACTTTGTGAGAACCCTCACTTCCTGGATGATCTGTGCTCAAGGATTAGGTCTCCTCCTGAAGGCAAAATCTAGAAGAAGCAAGAGTTGTGCAACTGCTCTGGGTTATGGCTACCACTCCCTGAGGACCATTGTGTAGCCAGTTTCCACCAGGGTTTACTGTACATAATATTGCCTAACTGATTTTCCTTTACTCATCAGTGAGAGCAAATTATCCATTCCTTCAGCCCCGCAGCTGAGAGTCAAACTCTGCTGCTGTGCAGACTTCAGATCTTAAGGCTTGGCTCAGACAATCCTCTCTAAATTCATTTTCTTAACCTAGCCTCTTTGGTCTGGGCTGGAAATTAGCCCTACATGTGAAAACTCAAGCTCAGTATTTCAGCACTACTGCTCCTTCCTAAATCAGTAAGTTCAGAGGAGCTCAAAATTGATATATAGTGGGATAAGAGGTGAGACTGAACCAAACTTTTTCAAACTATGAAAAGGTTGAATGTTGATTTTGGGTGAAGGTTCAGATCAGTTCTTCTTTTGGTTCCTTTTCCCTACTAAAAACTCAATGATGACAATGCAGCAGAAGTTTGCACTAAGACATTGTCCTGGCATATTAAAGCAATGCACTGACTTCAGTTTGTTTGGGATTTCTGTTGGTGGTGAGATTGTTACTTCTATTTGTGACTTCCTGGTGAATAAGGTTGTATTTATTACTTAAACCTTGTAAATTAATGTTAAGATTTTAAATGAATAAAATAGTATACAGCACTAATTTAATGTATGTAGTAAGCCTGAATCTGATTTCACTTCTCTGGTATAAATCAAAATTAACTCCTTTGAAATCAGTAGAGTTGGAGCTGTGTGCAGTTGGTGGAAGTCGGAATCAGACTTAGTGCCTTTAAGAATTGCCATATTGGAACAAAAGAAATGGCCATTTAATTCATATTGACTTTCAAGCGGGGCAAATACCAGATAATTCAGAGCAAACTTGTAAATCCCAAGAGTTGTAATGTCTCTTCTCCCAATACTGTACCTAACTGCAATACTGTTTTATGATATTGAGTCTTTCTTCCCAATCCCAGCAAATGATATTTTGATGTGTAAGAATTCTTAACTCTCTTATCTAGAGTAACTGCAGGACCAGGTGGTTGTGCCCTGAAGGTGATCAATGTGGGGAGGTAGAAAATCAACAGGTTCCTCATCCAGATGTGCTGCGGGGGAAATATTTTGAAGTGATGTGTTCTTGTGGAGAAGGAGGTGCCTTCATCTGCTTTCCTCTGGCTTCTCTATGGGTTATGGTAGAGGCATGAAGATTTTCCCCTTCCCAACTAAGGCAAGAGTGTTCCTGGGCTCAGACCCTCTGCTCCTCTTCCCCTGTGTATTTTTGGGGGATATAGAACAATGCCATATAATATATAGGTAATATTAATGGAGTCAAATAGCACCAGTATTCCTGCCTGTTGGCAAATTTAGTATGTGATTTGTATAATGGGGTGAATCGTGTCTAACTCATGCAGTGACGCCAATAAAAGCTTGATTTGAATTTACAGCCTTTTTCCAACATTCAGTGGAATGGTGAGGTTAATATACCAGATTTTAAGGGGACTGTATTTGGGTTTGTAGCATTTTAATGAAACTAGACTGCAAAAACTGCCAAGACAATAAGGCTTCTTAAAATGAAATAATAAGGAAAAGATCTGCAAGGAAGAACTTAATTCAATCAGAGGAAGAATCTTTAAGCAACGCTCAAACCATAGCCTCTCAGAGCCGGAAAATGAGTTCATGATGAATGATTATGTAAGATCAAGTCAAAAAGAAAGAAAGGACAATATATCTGGGGGGAGAGGAGAGAAAAAAAAAGCACTCATTAACACTAGAAATGGACATACACAATCTTCGTCTAAACAGGTATCTGACTGCTTCTTGGGTGTGTATGAAGCCTTCTCTACAACATCTCCCCCATACACTGACTGAACACAATCTGTGCCTCTACTCTTGGTAATGCAAGGACTGCCCTCTCCCAGTCACCCCACAGCACTATCCTTTCTAAAGAGGTGAATAGATGGGGCCATCCTTTCTGCTTCAACAGCAAAGCTGGCCAGATTCACAGGCCAGGTACCACAGGCCATATGTAGCGCCCCTTTCAAGGTGTAGCAACATGCAGTCTCTTGTCACTGGAAAATCGTAGCATTTTACACCAACTCTGCACAGGCCCTGACATAACTATAAAGGGAAGGATAACAACCTTTATGTATGCAGTAACATCAAATCCCTACTGGCCAGAGGTACAGAATCACTTACCTGTATGGGGTTAATCAGTTCAATTTGCCTAGCTTGCACCTGACCAGAAGGACCAATGGGGAAAGAAAATACTTTCAAATATGGGAGGTGGGGGGGAAGGTTTTATTGATGATCTGTTTTTTTGGTTCCCTCTCAAGACAGAGAGAGACCATGCAGGTAAACAAGCTCCTAAAAGATCCTGAAATGATGCATCTAAAATTACAGAAATTGTAAGTAATAGCAAGGAAATGCATTAGATTATCTTTTGTTTTTAGCTTGTGAATTTTCTCTATGCTAAGAGGCAATTTTATTCCTGTTATGTAACTGGGAAGCAGAGTCAGAGGGGGTTTAAATCTTTTTATTTGTCCTGTAAATTTATCCTAATTTTGCAAGTGTGATTCTTTTACTTTTTTTAATAAAATTCTTCTTTTAAAAACCTGATTTTTCAGTGTCCTAAAAACAAGGCATTTGGTCTGTGCTCACTTTGTTAACCTATTGGTTGGTATATTATTCTGAAGCCCCCCAAGAAAGGGGGTGAAGGGCCATAGGGGGATATTTTGGGGGGGGGGATAGGGCTCCAAGTGGCCCCTCCCTGAATGTTTGTTTAAATCTCTTGGTGGTAGCAATACCATCCAAGGACAAGAAAAGGAATTTGTGCCTTGGGGAAGTTATTAACCTAAGCTGGTGGAATATAAGCTTAGGGCATCTTTCATGCAGGGCCCCACATCTGTACCCCCGAGTTCAGAGTGGAGAGGGAACGCTGACAGACGCCAAGGCACTGGAGAATTGAGGGCAAGGCAGTAAAGATTTTCTGTCTCAGATTCTGCTGCCTCACTTTCACCGATAAGCATCTGACTTCACCAGTAATTCCATTGATTTCAATGGAATATCATCACTATAAGTCACTAATTAGCATGAGTTATGGTGCCAGATGCTGATCCTAAATTGCTAGTCCAAGCTGTAGAAAGCTGACACTTAAATTATGGCCAGTTTCAATGAATTTATCATTTTTACATCTACTGCTATTTTGGATTTGTATTTTACTTTGTTCCATATGTAAGATGTGGGTTTTGTGCTCACACTTCCGATCCCTCCAAAAATCAGGAACAACTTTATTTGAAGTGACCCTACCTCCTAAAATGAAAAACACAGAGAGAAAGTATATAATGTGTAACATGACAAATCCTATTATCTCTTTGTCTTGTTCCCAAGAAGAAATCTCATTTTCTTGAAAAAAGCACTTTAAAGTGAGACTGTGACCCAGTGAGATCCTGTTCTAGCCATGAGATTATCTCCCTTCTGTAATGCAGGAAACATCTTGTTAGTTCCCACACTCCAGTAGTTCAAGTTATGGAGACTGGCAGCAACTCAACCCATTTTTTGTGAGTTTATAGTCTACCTTTTTCCCTCATGCAGAGATAAAAGGTGAATAGCTGTGAGCCTGCAAACTTTTGTAAGTCAGCCTGCCCTGAGTATGCAGTGCAGTTCAAATCGACAATAAAAAGTAAATTGCACCTGCATTCTAAAAAGCTTATTTTGGTTAGCAGTCCAACTTTGGTGGCAGTTGTCTTAGAAATGCCTAGTCTGCCAATATATAGGCAAAAGTTGGTGTTATATCCTTGTAATAAAATTTGCAAAATTTTAAATAATCTGATATTATAGCTAGTTCAACTATTATTATTGTTTGTGTTATACTTGCACACAGAGGTCCCAACAGATGTTGGGGGCACATTGTGTTAGGTATTGTATGAACACACAGTGTGGGAGAGTCATCTAGTCCAACCCCCTGCTCAAAAGGGGACTAAATCCAGACAGATTTTTACCCCAGTTCCCAAATGGCCCCCTCCTGATTGAACTCACAACCCTGGCTTTAGGGGGCCAATACTCAAACCACTGAGCTATCCCTCCTTAGCTTAAAATAAACCTTGCCCTCACAAGTCTGATCTACACTGCTCCAGGGCAGAAGGAGAAGGAGCAAAGCCATGACCGTGAGATGGGGAGCCTGAGCCATCCTGTTCTCACATAGTATGACAGCTAAGATGTCGGAAGGAATGTGCTCTGTAGCATCTATGCCAACAGCAGAATTTGTGCTGTGGCAGGGGAGCTGGCTACTCACTCAAGTAAGCAGAAGTTGTGTTCAGGACAAACCTGTGACCGTATTAGCTGTGCCCCAGCCCGATGGTAAAGGGAGTGATAGACTGGAATCATATACAGAGGCCGCACTGATGCTTGAGGGCATGGAAAGGCTAAACCATTTACAAAAGAAGCCTTTCCACCATAAGACTGACACTCACAACATTGACACCTCATTCTTCCTCTAAACCCCACCAATTCCTCCCCAAAAGGGAAGAAATTAATAAAACCAAAAGTTCTACCCCAAGCAGAATTTTTAACTCCAGAAAGAAGTACCAGACCCTCCCTGAAGCCTTCTGAGCAGCAAGGGAGGTTTAGGTTGGACATTAAGAAATACTTCCTAACTGTCAGGGTGGTTAAGCACTGGAATAAATTGCCTATGGAGGTTGTGGAATCTCCATTATTGGAGATTTTAAAGGGCAGGTTAGACAAACACATGTCAGGGCTGGTCTAGATAATACTTAGTCCTGTCTTGAGTGCAGGGGACTGGACTAGACGACCTCTTGAGGGCCTTTCCAGTCCTATGATTCTATAACTTTACTGTTGCTATTGATTTTACGTGGAGGGCACTCAGATACTATGTAAATGGGCAGCAGTATAAAATCCACAGATAGCCCTCCCCCAGTGCAACACAAGGCAAACATTCAGGGCTCTACTTCCCATTGCTATATAGAATGTTTATTTTAATATAAAAGTTGTAGCATAGCTCATAATTCACGGCTTGCTCTGTATTTCTGATTTTCTGTTCTTGACCTTTCTTTTTATTTAATTTCCCCATAAAAACTGCATTTCTGAAGTCTGTAAAATGCAACTGTAAGGGTTTGAGGTCTCAGGAGTACACCTCTACCTCGATATAACGTGACCCGATATAACACAAATTCGGACATAACGTGGTAAAGCAGTGCTCCAGGGGGGCCAGGCGGTGCACTCTGGTGGATCAAAGCAAGTTCAATGTAACGCGGATTCACTTACAACGCGGTAAGATTTTTTGGCTCCTGAGTACAGCATTATATCAAGGTAGAGGTGTACTTGAATTTCCCAGCATATGGCTTCATTGCACATGTGATATATTTTAATGGTTTTTCCCCATGTACAATAGTTCAGTATTTTTAGTGAATACAACAAAACCACAAAAACATTCAGCATATACATCCTGTGCACACTTCCTGAGTTAACTCTGCAAGGCTTAGTCAGGTTGTTGGTCTCGTTATGAAGGGGAAAAGATGATCAAAACTATTTTCAATTAGTTTTTTCTTAATTCAATGAAAATATATTCAATCCAATTAACATACTTTCATTATTATGGGGACAATTTTAGCAGTAGGGCTCAAGTAATGACAGTAACTGCAGAGCTGAAGCTCCGCACTCCAATCCTGCCTCCTCTAAACCTGCACAGTTCATGCTCCACTTTGTGTCCATTAATGATGATGGAATTACTCCAGATAGACACTGGTATAAATCAGAGTTGGATCTGGTCTTGTGTTCTGGAAATCAATTTCTGTTACATTATAATATCTTGAAAATTATTATAAATTTTTAAGCTTTACAAATGTGTCCAGTAAACAGCATAAATGGAAACTCCAAAGACATAATTGCACAATTACAAAGATTAATTTGAAATATTAAGAAAAAGAAAACAGTATAAAGTATAAACTAGATGTCTCCATTTTATCCTGGAAATGGAAACTGTCAGCTGATAATGGTGACTTATAAAGGATCATTAATAGGTATTTATTTATCTTTTTTTTAAAAAAGGCCAGGAGTTCCAATATCACTTGAAACTTGCAAATGTTACATGGGTAACCAATTGTTCTTTTCACTCTTCCTGTCCATTTTTGTTATGCCCACCTATCTGTATCTTGTCTTCATTTACACTGTAAATTCAGGGATTGTCTTGCACTATACTGCCCTACAATGAGGTTTGTGTAGGTGGTTTCTGGCACTTCCATGGAGTCCCAGTGAAGTCAGTTTGGCTTCATGCAGTTCAGGGTCCTTCCAGGAAAAGATGATTGAAGAATTGGAGCCCAACTGGTGCCACCACCTACTTATTGAGACTTCTTGGTACTACTGTAATATAAACAACAAAATAGTAGACTATGCTAATTATTGAAAATCCATGTTCTCTACTAATAGTTGATTGATACTAACTAGAATTTCCTACATTTACCATAATATTTAATTGTCTAGATTTTTGCTATTTGCTGTAAACATGGTCCTGAATCCAAACTCTGGAACTAAACCCTCCACCTCCTGAACATTGGCAGTTATTGCTCCATAGAAATGTTGGGCTGGAAGGGACTACAAGAAGTCCTCTAGTCCATCTCTGTGAGCTGAGGCAAGACAAAGTATACCTAGACAATCCTTGACAGGTGTTTGCCTTAAAAAAACCTCCAGTGATTGGGATTTCACATAATCAGATCCCTGGATCTAGATACTCTCCTACTCTTGAACTTTGGAGATCTTTGGATCAAGATAAAAAGTTTGCAATTTAGGCTTATCCCTAGTTTGCTACTGTATTTCAAGGCTGGTTTCTGTAGAGCTCTTGGAACATGGGTAGTGTTTAAATGACATTAAATGTCTAAGTTATTAAAATAATTAAAGTTTCTTTTCTCCCCTTCATTTAGGGTCCCCTGGTGCCCCTTATTATATTCCTTTTACTCTGCTCCCTCCTTAAAGCCCCCTCTAATCCTAAATATGGTTAATTCACAATGCCAAATCCTAACTGTATCCCCCTTCATAGTTAGAAATAATTTCATTTTTACACAGTAAATGGAGATAAACAATCAGGAAAAGTCCTGTCAATTGGCAAACAGTTCAAAACACAAGTAAAGGATTATCTTGAGGAAGGAATATCGGGGTTTTCAAAACCTAGCAAGTAGAAATCTATGGCATAAAGCTGAGGATTCAAGGCTGGGTTGCACAGCGCCATCTATCCTGGATACATTTCCCCAAATCTGCCAAAAACTAGAAAGCAGTGAATGATTGTCAAATGGACTTTGACAAAACATGCACATCGTTGAGTGTAGGATAAATTGTAGAGGTTTGTTTCCCCATTTATTATTCATGAGCAAATCCCTAAACTCCATGAAACAACAATCCTTTTTCTTGAAAGTGCAGATTTTAAGACTATCCCTTCCCATTACATAGTGTTACCTTATGCATTAACAGTGGGTCAGATCGCCAGCTGCTGCAAATCAGTGGAGCTCTGCTGAAGTCTGTGGAGCTGTGATGATTTTCACTGGCTGAGAAACTTGCCCACTGGTCCCATTTCTCCTTACACACCAGTAAATGGGGTTACGTTGTAAAGCCAGTGTGAGAGGGGAATCAAGCCCAGTGATCTTTATTTGCCCTCCTTCCTGCTCTGGCCTACAGGTGAGCACCTCAAAATCAATGGAATCAATGGAAGCTCGTAGATCTAACTAAATCCCATGGACATCTAACAATCATCCAATAGCAGCAGCAGATCATTAACCAGCACAGTTTTTGTGTCATAGCCAGGTCTGTACTCAGCTTGACTCAGAACAAACAGCTGTGTCATCTGATTGTCTAAGTTCTTATATTGATATTCACATCCCTGTAGGGTATGAAGCAAATAGGTGCTCTCACCACAACCTTCTCTATGCATAGTCACTGTCAGAATATAGCTGAATTCATGAATGAATTAATGGCACAGCAACTATTGGCAGTTGCCACGGTATGGAGGACGGCAGTAGAGGTGAACGTGTGGTTAACTCATTGGGCAGCAGACCTTGTGACGTGGGTGGGGAATTGGCTTCAGAAGACTAACATGGGGAGAAGGTATACAAAATGCTCAGTTAATAATGTTAATGGATATCATGAGAGACGCTTGGTGAGAACAAAGCGACAAAGAATCCTGTGGTACCATATAGACTAACAGACGTTTTGGAGCGTAAGCTTTCGTGGGTGAATACTCACTTTGTCAGATGCATGTAGTGGAAATTTCCAGAGGCAGGTACAAATATGCAGGCAAGAATCAGTCTAGAGATAACGAAGTTAGTTCAATCAGGGAGGATGAGGCCCTCTTCTAGCAGTTGAGGTGTGAACACCAAGGGAGGAGAAACTGCTTTTATAGTTGGCTAGCCACTCATAGTCTTTGTTTTATCCTGAGCTGATGGTGTCAAAACCACCATCACTTTTTACAGATCCAGACTAACACGGCTACCCCTCTAATACTTGGTCAGAATAGTGGCCTTCGGTGTTAAATCAGGAGGCTAGCCCATATTTATCCATACTTGCAAAAACATACCCATCCACTGGAAAATAATATCCCTGACCTGTGGGGCCAGCACTTGTGTAAATGTTACCATGATACTGTGGGAAGGGAATACAACTAATGTGGTCCCCCTGAACCCTATAGGAGTAACAAGAAAAGGAGGAATGCATTGAGAACCATTGGGAAATAGATGGGGAGGGTGGAATGGTGTGAATTTGACTATCATTACATTATGCAATTGTATATCCAGAGGCGGCATCTGGGTGTGCCTCTCTCCTATGACTATGGAGGAGTAGGATCAATGGCTTGTTGTGAAGGAGGGACATTTAGGTGTAATGTATATGGGGTTTGGGATATTCTGTTGGGACATAACATATTATATCCTGTAATATAACATTAGGAGGCTAAATTGTAACAGCATATGATGAAATTGTAAATTTCTATACATTGCCACCTGGACTACGGTGCACTAATGGATCAATGGACCTAGTTGTTGTATACAATTGAACCAGCACCTATTACCCCATCCCGTACCAAGTAGTTGAATTGGTTTGGACGATACCGAATTTCATTGTGGATATTTAATAGACACACAATATGGACAAGAGTACGCAAAGACTACAGGAGCAACTCACTGCAACCACCAACAGTTGGACACACAATACACATTTCAGTATGGTTTTGACAGAATTTTAACCCTACTGAAGGAGGAGAATCAGTGTTTTTGGTGGTGACCAGGATGTTAGACTATACTGCAGTGGTCAGGACTCTTGGTGTTGGTGTGGATTATCATGGCGGTTGGTGTATTGTTAAGTATACTTGTGTTACGTTGCATATGGAAACAGTCAAGAGGAGCACAACCCTCTAAAGAATTGCCAATAATTATAATCCATACGTAATGTAATAAGCCCTTTCCCTCCGTCCCCCGCATGTATTAGAGAACGTGGACTCAACCTTCTCAGGCCCACTATAATGAGAAGTCTGGAACACTAATTGGAATAGGTGTAGTATGCCCGTATGAGAGAAGTTGCAGGCCATTGTACTACACAAGGGTCAGTGGGACACATGGAGCATTGACACATTCCATCTTGATGCCTGGCCCTATCAGGAAATGTGTCGCAATATGTCCTATGTTTTTCCAGGGATATCTGGGCAGGAGGATCCTAAAAGAAAAGAAAGAGGTGGAGTGTTAGAATATAGATATTCAGGCCTGCCTGTAAAGGCCTGTACTTTAAGAACATAGGTGTATTTTTATCATGTAGCTAGTTATAGAGGTATAAAACAAAGAATCAAAATCACAGTCCGCCTGTGTATGGGCCTTCTCTCACTAGGATAGTCTGAGGCCTTGTTCTTAAGCTAAGGCCTTTGGCTAAGCAGCAGATAAAAGAAACACCAAATAAAGAAACAGATCTTAAGATGGTTAAAGAAAGCCATCCTGTCTGGCAAGAAATCACTTATCAATGGTTGTGGTTGTGAAACGCTCATTTCTGTATTGTTTTATCTTTATGGGCCCCACTTTTCTATTGTTAATCTGTCTAGTTCTCTAATTGTTTCTTCTGCTGTATATTTAATTTTGTTAGGTGTAAGTTAATTAGGGTAGTGGGATAATTGGACAGACAGTTATGTTATATGTTAGGATTGGTTAGTTAAATTTCAGTAAAATTATTGGGTTAAGGTATAGCTGAGACTATTACTATATAAACTGGGGTCAAACAGGAAGCGTGTGGGGAGGGGGGTAAGTGGAATCATGCTTGCTGGAAATTAACCACAATAAACATTGCATTGTCTGCACTTTGGACTTCCAGTCTTTTGCTGCTTGCTGTCTGTGTGATAAGAACCAGGGAAGTGGGAGGGTTGAGGGAAAGAACCTCTAACAGTCTCTTCCAAGAATGGAAGAAGAGATACCAGGTAAGAGCTGCCAGATGATCAGTCAAATGATGACTTGTTCGAGCAAAGTCTGCACAACCACTTCTAGAAGAGAGGCCAGCAACCTGCTTTCCCTACAGGGGGTTGGACTAGATGACTTCCTGACGTCCCTTCTAACCCTGATATTCTATGATTCTATGACATTAACAGTCTACACCATACTGATTCAAAAGATAGGCTGTAGACAAGATGGCTACTGGCAGCTCCTCAACCTCAGTGGCCTAAACTTCCAGTCACTTTTATCCACTCCAGATCTCAACCTCCATCTGTGGAAGCAGACAGCTCCATTTGAATCCACTCAGCTTCATCCACAAAGTCACCAGAAATGTCCTCACAATGGGAGAAACTCAAACCAACCACCAGATGAAGAGGCTTGGATAAATCAAGCTGCTGTCCCAGAAGAGAGGTTACCGATCAGCAAAGGCTTCCTCTTGCTCCAGAAACTAGTCTCTCTGGGATTTCCCAGCACTTTGTCTTTTTATTTTCTGTGGTGTGAGCAGAAGGGCTTCTGGCTCTGAGACCTTTGGGCTTCATTGATTTTTCTGAGTGCACTTATTTATCGGTATATTAAAAAATCACAGCAAAGGAGTCAATATTTTCCTGACATTTAGGTACTTACTAATTTATACAATTATGACTATTTCGGATGGATTGCCTGCCAACAGCACTTAGCACTGTACCACTACAAAAATAAAGAATCCTCTGCTTCTGAAAGCTTACAATGAGGGAAATGGTGAGAAAGACAATTCTAGGAAGCCAAGAGCATGTTTAGTGTTTATTGTTGTTAACTAACTCATTTCTGTGGTGATTTTAAGGGAAGAGGGGGCTTTGTTTGAAGATTAGTGTTTAGGGCTACCCTATTTTACATCTATGTGTTTGGATTCCCTTCAAGACTTTCCACTTTCTTCCAGACTCTGTCACTCGAGTATCTTAATTTGGGACTCAGCAACACTACGCTGAGTTGATCAGATTCAAACACAGGTTGGATGGACATCATAACTCCAAAATTACACAGAAACCCTCTTCCTTTATATACATTTACACAATTCATTACATTTACTATACATTGCATTACACACTTTTGGATTGGATTGGCTACTTTGGAGGAACCAATCCCTGTGCAGCATGCTCTGTCTATGTGTTATCCACGCTCAATCTACTCTTTACATCATCTCTACATTTCTAACTTGTCCACTGTTACCTTGTTCATGATAAATGGTTCCCTAGATGTTCTCCCTCTTATCTTAGCTGACCTAGACATTCTGCCTTTTTAGTCTATTGACCATTTACTTATCTGAGATAGCAGAGATGATAAGGGAGATTTTTTAAGTGATTTTTTAAGTTGTTAGGTAAAGGTGTGTTGGCTCTAATTTAAGTATATTGGATGTATAGTATTTATTATTGGTATTTTTGAGTTACACATATGCTACAGATTATATTATTATTATTTATTATTAGAATAGATTTATTCCTGATGGTTCCCTAGGCACACCATTGAGGGTACAGGGGCCAGCCAGGTGGAGGCACCGCCAATTTAAAATTCCCTTAGCAGCTTATTGGTGTGTGTTTAGCTATGTACATTTAAAGTGCATTCAAAAATCAACCACAAGAGCAGGAGGTTATGTGCATTGAATAAGTGACACTGGTACTCTGAGTAAAATTTAGTTAATAGTTAATATATGTTTTTATTTTTTTACAAAATGTAAAAATGGAAGATTCTGTAAAAATGTAAATTCTGTGTTTTTCTGGGGCAAATGGATTTCTAGAATCCCTGTTTATTAGTTAGCAGGGGTTGCAAACCTTTCAGAAGTGGTGTGTCAAGTCTTCATTTATTCACTTTAATTTAAGGTTTCGCATGCCGGTAATACATTTTAATGTTTTTATGAGGTCTCTTTCTATAAGTCTATAATATATAACTAAACTATTGTTGTATGTAAAGTAAATAAGGTTTTAAAATGTTTAAGAAGCTTCATTTAAAATTACATTAAAAAGAAGAGCCTCCCAGATTGGTGGCCAGGACCCAGACAGTGTGAGTGCCACTGAAAATCAGCTCGTGTGCCACCTTTGGCACACATGTCATAGGCTGCCTACCCCTGAGTTAGAGAGTTAACTTGAAGGTTTAATTTTTTAATGTTTGCAGAATTTTATGGGGAGACCCCAACTTCTGTGCTATCCAGTATGTTTTCCATAGTATCCCTTCTGGCTCTATAGTTGTAGTGTCTTTGCAATATGCCTTCCACTGGATCCTGCCTTACTTTTGCGGTGGTTTAGGACTGGGGAATTAGTGACTGGAGTGTTTCTGTGCCTTTGGACCATTTACACACACTCTGCCTTAGGACACACAATGTTGTAAGCCTCCATCGCTTTATGGCTGCAAATTTGCAAGACAAAAAGGGAATAAACCATTTTTTGCTTTTTTGCTTTTTTAATTTACCTTTGTGAGCTTTGAGTTGGCTTGCATGAACCCAATTCTGCCCTTTACTTTCCAGGTCCATCAAATACAGGAGGGGCCAAGTCGATCTAACACTAAGCGTGACCTATGTATTTCTCAGGTACCAGATACTGTCTTTGGGGTGGTGAGTCTTCTCTTTCAAGTAAAATGTGGCTGTTCATCTAACTACATTCCAGTTTAGACTTGGCCCATACCTCTGCAAAAGGTCTCCACTACTTGGGGTACCCATGCAGGTGTGTCTTGTTCATATTGTACAGCTATTTCCTGCACATTTGTAATTGATTCCATAGCTGCAGCCTTGGGCATGATACCTCCATCCTCATTACCCTAAGGCAGTGGTTCTCAAACATATTTGATCAGCCTCCCCCCTTCTTTGTGTCTATAGTCATTTAACCTCCCCCAAGTACATATACCCTCACCCAGCTCTGAAGGCAGAGAGAGAGCAGCGGTTGCTGATTGGGCGCCCAGCTCTGAAGGCAGCACCGTGACATCATCAGCACAGAAGTAAGGTGTCACTATCACTTTTCACAGCCGACTGAGTGCCCTGTTGCCACGCTTACTTCTGCGCTGCTGCTGCCAGCCTAGCGCTGACAGACAGAGCCCTGCTTCCTCCAGGTGAAAGATTGGGTCTGGGGGACAGCCTGAGCCCTAGTGACTCAGTTCTGGTTGTCCCGTCTATCCCCACCTCCTTCTGCACAAGCCCCAGGTGGTTCGGGCTGATAGCCAGAGCTCTTAAAAAAATAGCACACAACTCACACCTCCCTTGACACACTCCCTTGCCTCTCTTGGGAGGCCCGCCTCATAGTTTGAGAACCACTGGCCTAAGGCATTATGTTAGCCAAACTCTCCTCAGGATACACTTGTATAATATTTATACAAACAGAAACCCTCCCACACACAACCCAGCTCTAACCCAGTTTCCAGGCACAAGCCTGAGAAAAAGAGATTGGCCTTGCACAGTGACCTAAGAGTCGTCAAACTATGAATCTATCAGACCAGCTAGGGAGGTAAATTCTTGGTTGAAGTGGAACCTACTGACAACCTCTTGCTCCCCAGCTGAAAATTATCTACTTTGGGGTCTGCCTCCTAGAGTGCCTCACCTGACCTCAGCTGTTGTCATGTCTAAGAGAAAGAACCATGCCCCAAATAATTTAGAGATTTATAGATCAAAGTCATCATTTCAGTGGCATCCTGGGGTAATTACATTTTTTGCAGCTAGTTCCACTTGGTACCTTCCATTCCAGCTCATTTACTGTACCTGTGAGTCATGGAAAGCCTGAAGCACATGTTAAAACATTTACACTCAAGCAACATCCACCTCAAGCAATGCATCTGCACCAGTATACTGTTAGCTCCCAGTCAGGGATAAAAACTGGGCTGAGGAGAAAACACAGGAGAGATCACGATATCAGCGAGTGTGTGGTTTTAAAGAATGCCATATTGATTCAGAAGGGGTTTTGGGAAGTAGAATAATACAAGCTGAAATACTGACTCATTAATGAAGAATTTGTTGCAATTAGTACCAGTGGAGTTGTGGCTATTACCCAACAGCTGGTATATATGAATGAAGCAGTCTTATGTTTGTTTTAGAAACATAATGGATTGCAACACGACATTTTGTTGACCTAGGGCTGGGTTTGCAGGAGAATCAGTGAGATTGATCCTAAAGGCCACAGTACAATTATGGAACAATGTTTCATAGAGAGAATTAGTACTTCAGTGCATGTGTCTAATTCAAGTTATATAATCTGCCACAGGGTCACACAATTGCCAAAAAAATGGTAACAGAAATATCTGGGGCTTGATTTCTGTACTCTGCTCTGCTGCTTTGCACAGCTCTGAAGATGCAAAGTGAATGAACTCTGGCCCTGTCTCCCCTGCTGGGGACTCTTCGGTATGGGGTATTCCCCTGTGGGCAAAGAATTGGCACAGCTGGCTCCTATGGCAGGCATCATTGTGGCCTTTGGCATATAGGGGCACAGAGCAGTAGTGGCCAAAGTGGACTGCACTCTGCCTGTCCTGTCCTCAGCTGGCAGACAGTTCCTTGGGGACAACTGATGTACATTGGTGGTGAAGTTGGCACTGTCATTGTACTTGCTCTGTGAGTAAATAGCAGATTTCAGTGTTTGTCAGCCTGCTTCAGCTGGGGAGAAGCAGATACAAGCAATAGGATCAAAACCAAATGTAATAGAGTTCTGTGAAGTCAGCAATGACGTGTCTATATCCTAGCTCTGTGTATTTCCCTTAAACTAATAACCAGGATATATTTTGTGGTCACGAGCATCAGTCACACACACACACAACTACCCAGTGCTAAATTATTTCTGCCTCTGCTGGGCCAGGGTACATGAGGAAGACCATGCATGCCCTGGAAAGCTTTTCAGCAGGTTCTATCCTGGGTGGCCCACTGAGTGGTCTGTTTGGAGGTTATGTGGGGGTAAAGGTGGGAGCCAGAACTGGAGCAGGAGAACCTGTGTCCTTTGCTAGCTCTGCTGCATTTGGTATATCTGGAGAGTGTGCTGCCAGAATTTTGTCCATTGTGTGCAGTATCAGTGATAATTTCTCTGCCAGATATAACTCCAAGAGACAAAAGCTGCTGGTTGGGTTTTTTTTAGATTAGATGTGTTTGTTCAAAAGAGTTTGACACTCTGGCAAACAGCTGAGCTCATTTTAACACTAGTTTTTAAGGCTAGGGTTCAGTGGTGAGTGAAATGGTAGTTAGCAAAATATTTGTTGTGGGGTGTGTATGTCAGTGTGTGTGTGTTTAATATACACTTAAATAAGATTGCACCCTTTTGCTATTAGCAATACAACTATGCCACAGAAAAAATAGATTTAAATTGTGATAAGCAGCTTCCGCAGTCTATTCTTGAAAATATGAACTTATGAAAATGCACCAGTTGAAACCAGAAGTCAGAATCCAGCAGTACACATTACCTACCTCCTCCCATGTTATTTTTAAAAAAGAAAAACTTCAGCTATGTTCTGGAGATTAATGCGTCAAGTGGAATATTCCACTAGTCAGATCTTCTGATATAGGTTTCTCTGGTACTTTTCCATCCAGCCAGAGAGATGCTGACAACATTTTTGCTAGGGACTGCTATGAAAATTTCCTCCTTTTAGCTTCAGAAAGACCCCATGGGCTACCTCCAAAGAGAAGAGACAATGAGAGACAGGTGAATCTATTAATATATTTCCCCTTTTAAACAAAAATGTTCTCTTCTAATAATAACTAGAGAAGGGAGGCAGCATCACATGGCACATGCTTATAGCAAACTGCTTTTTGTAGAAATATTTAGAGTGTACATTTGCTAAAAAGATGTATTTCATATATACATAATATAGCAGGAGAATTAACTTCTGTGCCAGCCCTAAGACTGATAATTCCCCTGTTATAGGTGAATCTTCAGCTGTTTCATTAAGGCGGCTTTAATCCCCCTTGTCCCACTCACTTTATGTTTAGTTCACCATGCGGCTAGGGAAAGATGACTGATAGTTCATTGATTCATAGTTGTTAATGATTAATTAGTATGGAGCCTTTCAACACTTAAGACACTAGGTCAGATTGGTAGTGACCTACAGTTGACACGACAGGTGGCATGAGTGAGATATTCTGGTGCTCTCAGCTCATTTCCTAATCAATAAACGTTCACTGCACAAAAAGCACCATCACAGGTGACATTCATTATCATCCCTTTCAATAAAGCTGTACACATCAGGGGGAGGGCAAACACATGGCAATTTTCTTTTCCTGTACTGGGAGTTGTGTTGCTAATGCCATATGCAGAGCATTAGAGGGCAGTTAATGCTTTATCTGAAAATGGGAACTAAGCCATTATTTACTGCAGATTCTGTTACTGATGTAGGACTTCTTTACAAAGGGATTAAACCTTCCCTACGGAACAACTATAGAACAGAGGAGTTACACAAAAAAACCCAACCCTTTGGCTAACCAGGAAACAGAGTGCTACAAGATGAAAAAAATACTACTCATAGAATATTTTTTAGAAGTCTATTATGGGGTATCTTATTAGTGACAATGGTCTTAATCACATTCAAATCCACGAATAGGATTAATCTCAGTGTAGCATATGTAAACTGGTGGTCTGAGTGAACTCTCTCCTGCCATCTACTGATGAACTGGGGAAAAAGAAAAGAACATGTTTGCATAGACACACCTACTGCACCAAGTCGATCAATTTTGGCCATTTTGGTTTAAAATTCACCTAAAACTTGGATGCAGAAGTAATTCAATGTTGTTATCCTTATTGCATGACTATAGGGCAGCAGAACTGTACTTGATATGCCCTAATAGAGTAATATTAGTTATTGTTGCCACAACTTTACCCTCACTCTCTAAGTGTGCAGTGTAGTGACTGATCTCTAGTTAAATGTTGGAAGAGGGGTGGGGGTGAGAATTGTTTGAGGCTGCTAGAGATTATTTGATTCTGTCCTTTCAGTGTTTAAAGCTAGAGCTGCTAAGATTCAGTTGGAAGTCTTTATTTCATAGATTATTAGAGTTGGAAGGGACCTCAAGAGATCATCTAGTCCAACCCCCTGCTCAAAGCAGGACCATTCCCCAAATGGCCCTCTCAGGGATTGAACTCACAACCCTGGGTTTATCAGGCTCTTCTAAGTGACCACAGGGCTGCCTGGCGGGGGAGGGGGGGCAAGTGGAGCAATTTGGCCCAGGCCTCACGAGCCCTGGCCTGGCGGTGGTCCGGGTCTTTGGCGGCAGGGGGGCCCTTCTGTGCTGCCAAAGACCTAGACTGCTGCCGGGTGAGTACAAGAGCCCCAGCTCCCCCGCTTTGCCCCAGGACCCCTGAATCCCCTGGGCAGCCCTGAGTGAGCATTAGAGCTGAAATCAATAGTAAGATGGTCTAGGGGGATGATCCTTAAACCTGGTATGGAGACAGCATTGGGTTGAAAGATGATCCAGAGGAGGTGACAGCAGAGGGGTTCCCCCCTACCCAATAAAATCAGGAAGAGCTGAAACTGGTAAGAAGTGAGCTACATCTGTGGCAGTGGCAAAGCAATAGTGGTGAAGGCATCGCCTACCTTTCCCCACTTTCAGGAGCTGGAGATGAACACACCTGAATTTACCCCCTGTATTACAGGGTTTTGCTCATCTCTGGCAACAAACTGTGAGTGGGGGTTCAACGGGGGTTAGGGGGAAAGATATGTTAAAGGGAGATTTGTCCACAGGACTTTCTCACTGCAAGATAAGAAACTGAGTCAAAGAACTACTGCCCAAGATACTGGGGGCTGGGTGTTTTACCTATTGTTTGCATACTTCTGAGTCATTGGTGCTGCATTTGCTGAAGTTAATGCTGTGCTCCTTCTTAATGCTAAAGTTAATGCTAGTAAGTTTTCTTTTTGTTATACCCAGACTCAGTGCTTGTGAGTGGGGGAAATATTGCCTAATAGAAGTGCTCAGGGATGGTATTTAGTTTTCCCAGATTTCTGGGTGAGCTGGTTCTGAACTGGTTCTTTTGTAACATTAATAGAACCCCTTACATATTGCCTGGCCCTTCTTGCTGTTGACACCACTTGGTGGAAGAGTAGCATGTATCAAAATGATTTGGTGAAGAGTACAGACAATAAAAGCCTCTATTTGCAGGTGTTCATATTGCAGAGCAGACTGAGATATAATGCAAACAAATTCAAAAAGGATTTGGATTATTTAGATGACTGGGTCAAGAGATGGCAAACATTGCTCAGTGTAAACATATGTTGAGTAATTAGCCCAGGAGCTAGGATATATGTGCTGAATGGAGCAATCATAGTGATCAGGAGGCTACCTTGGAAAAATCATTGAAATCATTATCCCGGTGCAGAGCATTAATACAGAGCAGGCAAATGAGGAAGTAACTTATAGTAGCTGAAATACAAAAAGGTGATATTGTTACATGGGACTTATTTGAGCCTCTCTGGATCAGTGGGGAACATTATGGCTTACAGTGGATCAGGATGAATATTATTTTAGTAAGGTTGTGCAGCAAAGTTAATATAATATAATTGGAGATTACTTATCTCCTAGAACTGGAAGGGACCTTAAAAGGTCATTGAGTCCAGCCCCCTGCCTTCACTAGCAGGACCAAGTACTGATTTTTGCCCCAGGTCTCTAAGTAGCTCTCTCAAGGATGGAGCTTGCAATCCTGGGTTTAGCAGGCTAATGCTCAAACCACTGAGCTATCCCTCCCTCCCCAAGTTAATATCTGTACTGAGCCTGAGGAATCTGAAGGATGTCTACATGTCAAAAAACCCTTCACAGCAGTAGGTGTCAGAACCCAGGTCTACAGACTCGGGCTCATGGGTCTTGCTAAAAATAGCTGTGTAGACGTTTTGGTTCAGGGTCTGAAATCCATCCCCTTTCCTGGACTTTATAGATTGAGATCCAGCTCAAGCCAGAATGTCTAAATGGCTATTTTTAGCACCCTAGCGTGAACCTCAAGACTGAGTCTGTAGACCCAGGCTCTGAGACTCATGACTATGGATTTTTTTTTTTTTTGGCCATATAGACAAGGAAGTTATGAGGAAGAGTTTAGGGATTCAGGATTATTTTCAGTGGAAAAGAGGGGAGTAACCAAATAGAAGATTTTTAAATGGTAGTGATGCAGGTAATTTAGCTAAATTCTTCAGGTTGAAAAGACTTTAAGTTTACAGTGACAGCTACAGCTGTGCAAAAGGTTCACGTAGAATCCAGAACCCCAGTGTAATTTGGGAAGATTCAGGATTCTGTTACTCTTGCTAACTTCAGTGCCTTGTTAAGAAAAGTTCACATCCTTTTTTCAGATCATTAGTACATAAATTAGCCAGTACTGGACCAGAATCTCGAGACATTGCTCTGTGAACCTTGTGCCATTTTGACCATTTCTGTCTCTTTAGATAGCTTCTGATCCAAGGCAGTGCTTAAGTAGTCCATATGGGAAATAAATAGCTGCTCATGAGGCTGAAGAGTTCTTATAGGTCTATTATAGCTCTTTTATGTAATTACTGAATATGTGGACTAAGGTACCAGGCAAATGCAACAAGAAATATAAAGGAGTTTGAAAAACACATTAATTTGATGCTAGAGAAGAAGTTTAGGGGATGTGGTGGGCAAAGAAGAAAGGTGAGATTAAGACAGACCAGGAAGGAGGAAGCAGGTTGGAGGGGAAACAGATATTTTTGCCACTGCGCTTTGTCCAATTGGGTTTGGTACATTGGCAAACAGCTGAAGTCACTTTAACTGTAGTTTCTGAGTTTAGACTTCAGGGATGAGTGACATGTTTTTATCTGAAGGCTTATTAGAGCATACACTTCCTTATGTCAAGTACAGTATCAGTGAAAGGGAAAACAGCTTATTTACCAAAGTCGCTGGACAAATATCTTATGAAAACATTGGGCAAGCCTTTATTCTTAAACAAATAATGAGACTGGGGTGATTCATGAGGGGGAAAAATGGCACCTGTGGTGTAAAACCTGATCCTCTACTATCTCTGCAGCTAACACTTTGAACAGTGAGCTGAATATTTAATCATACCTAAGGCTAAGATTTCATCATGGATATTTTTACGAAGCATCCTTGACTTTTACTAAAAATATCCATGATAAAATGGGAAGGGACTGGACAGCTGTGGGGTGGCTGGGAGCTCTGGGGTCCCCACCACCCATGGGGGCTCAGATCTCCAGGGTCCCCTTGCTCCGCTGGGGTGGCGAGTGGGTAGCTGCCGGGGGTCCCCCTGCCACCACAGCTGATGGGGAGCTGTGGGGTACCCCTGCTGCCCATGGGAGCTTGGGGTCCTGCTGCCTCAGGTGGTGGGGGGTACCTCTCAGCTCCCTGCTGCTGTGGGAGGCAGCAGAATCCTGCAGCTCCCAGCCACTGGGGCTGAAGTAATGGAGAAATTCCGTGACTTCCTCTACCTTCGTGATAAAATCGTAGCCTTAACCATACCACTAGAAAAAGGTCTTTCAAAGTGGAAAGCCAGAAAACCAAATAGAAGGCCATTAGTTTAAAAATGATGTACTAATCCTCAAAGCAGTGCAATTTACTATAATCCATTATGATGATATTTAGGAATAGGATTGTTTGTGGAAGAAAATCTCTTATCTTTGTAACCTTCATGGCCCTGTGGTTGAAATCAAAGAAACTGAATATACTGCCTCTGGCATTTGCTATGGATATAGAGACAAGTGGATTATTTATCTTCAGTATGTTAATTTTCTGCTACTTTAGCACAAAGATTCTTAAATAAAAGTTAAAAGAAAAGGCTACAACAGAAAGTTCTTATCATTGTAATTCCCAACTATTTTGTTTCTGTGGTTGGTGTACATGTATTCCAAAGGGAAAATTATTTGATGACTTTTTTTTCTTTTATCACTTATAAATGCAACAAAACAAAATGTGCAGTTTCCCTAACTTTTGTAATCTTGCCAATTTCTCCCAGTATTTTCTTGATGTACTATCCTGGGAGGACCGGGGAATTCACAACATCAACCAGATACAAAACAGAATCATGATTTCATATGACAAAGCCAGACAAACCTTTACTGCAGAGCAAAACCAGAGCATTTTGCTCTGCTTGAAATCTGGTTGTTTCACGAACATCCATGTTTAGAAAGCAAGATAAAACCAATAGCTGGAAAGCTCTTCTTTTGAGTCACTGCTTCCATTGTCTCATTATACATGGCTAGCAGAATTATCGGGCTCCACTACCAGGCAAGTGGATTTTTGATAGGTTCAAAAGAGACAGTGGAAGTTGGTGACACCCATAAGTATGAAAGCAAAATTGCAACATTAAAACACATTTCAGCTCTTTTCTGGAACAGAGTAGGATTCCCCTTCACTGAAAATATATTTCAAATGATTGTAATTAATATCAGAATAACACAAGAATTCCTCTATAACTAAATAAAAGGCACAATACATGGCTTAAAGCAGTGCAAACAATAAAACCATGCAAACCTACTCTCATTTCAAAGGAAGTACAAATATTTCTAACCAGGGTCAAACATACAGATGAGATAATTATCCATGAAGGTTACAAAGAAGGCCCCTCTCTACTTCCTGATCCTCACTCAAAACCTGAATCAAACCTTGCAGCATTTGAAATGTCTGGGACTTTCAAAAGGGCTCAGCATTGGCCTAACTCTGCTGCTAGTGAGGTAAAGGGAACATTCCCCAGCTGAGCAGAGTTGGGCTAAAGCTGAGCTCTTTTGAAAATCCCATCCTCGAGGTCTACCCACAAGGAGCGCTCATCTCCACGAATATAAATATTAGTATATGGGCCCGACTATTCTGCATGTCAGGCCTGATCCAAAAGCCCACTGAAACTAATGGAAAGACTCCAAGTAACTTTAACAGGGTTTGGATCGAGACCATGCCATCTATTTTCAGACTTTACATATTTTTCACTCTCCAGCAAATTAAAATATTTGTTACTATGACTGTGTAATTGTCCAGAACAGCTGTATCAGGATAATAAAGACATTGTAATAATTCACCAGAACAGCCAAAGGTCAGGTAAAAAGGACACTGACTCGTTCAGTTAAAGCATCGAAATGGGCGTTCTCTCGTCAGTACATTTGTCTTCTCATAGATTCATAGACTCATAGACTCATAGGTCAGAAGGGACCAATATGATCATCTAGTCTGACCTCCTGCACAAAGCAGGCCACAGAACCCTACCCATCCACTTTTATAACAACCCGTAACCCATGACTGAGTTATTGAAATCCTCAAAATTGTGGTTTGAAGACCTCAGCTGCCAGGAAGAAATCACCAGCAAGTGACTGCCCATGCTGAGAGAGAATGGCGAGAAACCTCCAGGCCCCTGCCAATCCGCCTCTGAGGAAATTCCCTTCCCGACCCCAAAATGGCATCAGCTAAACCTGGCTGGGGCAAGACTTCACCAGCCAGTACCCAGGAAAGCATCTCGCAGTAACTCAGAGCCCATCCCATCCAACCCCCCACAGACCATTGAGCAGACTTATCGCGAAATCCAAGATCATTGCCCAATAAAACTATCCTCAATCTCCCTCCATAATAGCTACAAGCTAAGTCTTAAGCCAGATAAGTCTTTGCCCATCTTACTGTCCCTTGAACTGCTTCCAGATACTTCACTCCCCTAAGGGTTAGAAACTTCGTCTAATTTCCAGCTAAACTTCTAACCCAGTTTTGTACCCTTGTGCTTGTGCTACATTAAGTACAAGCTAATAATCCTCTCCCTCCCTCATACGTTGATCCTCTGATAGATTAAGTACGAGCAATATAACCCCGCACCTTCTTTTGGCCAGCGCTACAAGCCAGCTTTGAGTCCCTTTCGATAAGGCAGGTTGCCTCGGATCATCCTAAGAGCCGCTTGAATCGTCCAGTGAATCATCCTTCTAAACAGATCACTGAACCAAACTGCACACAGAATATCCGGGGTCTCATCCAGCGCCTATAAACAGTACTTCAACACCTCCTTATCCTTGCTGGAAATCTCGCCGAGACCCTAAAACCGCCTTTACTTTTAACGCCATAGTCGCATGCGCTCATAGACCCTCTATCACCAATACCGGCCAAGTCTTCCCTCCTCTGTGCTTCCCAACTGCTCCCCAAAGTATATCTAAATTCTATTTAATCCACGTGCATGACCTGCACTTTTCACTATTATATTCATCCTATCACATTACTCCATGTACAAGGTGGTCAATCTCCTGTATATACCCGGTCCTTCTCTGTGTAGCAATACCCGCTCAGTTTGTCATACCGAAACTTTATTAGCACATCCAGTCTTTGTGCCAAAGTCAGTAATAAAAAGGTTAATAAATTGATCAAAACCGATCTTGAGGACTCCCACTAGTACCTCTTCAGCCTACAGTTCACGACTCAGTACGACCTCGCTGGGTCCCTTTAACCGTTCCTATCCCACTTTACAACTTTAGTATCAGCCCATCTTTCCAGATTTCACTAACATTCTCTGCGGAACCATGTCAAAGCTACTGAAATTGTAGGAAATAGCTCCCGCTTTCCTTTGTCTAGTCAATCGTCACACTCTCAAAGAAGAGATCAGGTTGGTTGCCATGATCTACCGTTTAGATCCATGTTGCAATTCTCCCAATTTACCTTGCCTCAATGTCTCGTAATCTTTCTCCTTGTAAAATTTTTCCAGCCCTACATCCACCAGACGTCGAACTAACAGGTCTATAGTTCCTGGACATATTTTTTCCCTTCTTAAAGATAGAAACTACGTTGCAATACGTCGTACGGTAGCAACCCCGGCATTTACCCGATTGATTAAAAGTATTCGTAACGGCTTAGCATCATCGCCGAGTTCTTAATACCTTGATGGAGATTGTCCGGGCTCCGATCTTGTCCAATAGCTGTTCAAGTTGGGCTCTCCTCAGAGGCAGTAATACCCTCTCAGTCCCTCTTCCGTTTATCTCCCTCATCCCTACTCCTCATGTCATTTAAAGACTGAGGCAAATGACTTCATTTTAAGAATGGCATGCCTGAGTTACTTTAACCTCCATTCCATCCTCAGGTGAAGCGCCCGCCACTTCTTCTTTCTTTGGTTTTCTTCTATTTAATTTGGCTGTGAACCTTTTTCATTGGTTCAATTCCTTGCAAGGTGTCATTCTTAATGGCTTTAGCCTTCCTCCACTTTATCCCTACAGTCTGACCACTAAGATTAGTCTTATAATGCCACCTTTCTCCCTTCCTGTAAGCTTCTGCTGTTTCGGCTAAGGCCGCCTGTACGAGATGTTGCGCGCGCTTGGCCTACAACTCGCCTGCCATGGTTTTTTTCGCCCTTTCTTGGGATGCAGGCTTCGACATTGTCGGCAGCTTCGACTTAAAGTAATTCCGGCCCCCGCATTTAAATCCACAAGGTTCCTACCGTCGCAATCACTTCCCTAACTAATTTCTTAACTTTAAAATTAGCCCTTGAGAAGTCAAAAACCCTAACCAGATCTACATTTGTGTATCCTTCCTATGCGTTTACTGTATCAGCTAGGATCACTCAAACAGGTTTATCCCCTGTCCACCATTCTTCTACGAGTCCCATGGCTCACCAAAACCCTCTAAAAATGCATCCCTCTGTTGGCGTACTTCAACACTTGAGTGAAGAAATCCATCCGCTATCCAATCCGAAAAATCTGACGCCCTATTATTCTGGCAAGCACTTGCCCCAGTCCTATAATTGGAAGTTGAAGTCTCCCATGATCACACATTTCCCCTTAGTGTTTACTTCATTAAAGACATTAAAGAGGTCTCTATCCATATCCAAATCAGATCCCAGCGGTCTGTAGCACACCCCAAGCACTATCTCAGGGGAGGCTACACTATCTCAGGGCAGGCTGCGCTATCTCAGGGGAGGCTATAGTTATTCATGACCAGTCGCTGGGATTTACTAAATCCCAACTGGCTCCAAACATTTACATAAACACTTCCAGTTTTGCTTTGCTCTGTGGTGTTAGATTTCTTATATAGTTTTCCTATTTTGTGTGTTGCTCTTTAGACACAATTATTAGATATTGTGCTTTCATGCAGCCACAGCCAAGCAAAGGAAAACAAGGGCAATCATTTCTGTTTCTTCTTTTTAATTTTTAGTAAAATTGGCCCCAAACTTGCAATTAGATCTAAGTGGGAAGAGCCCTGCAGCTGTGAAGAGCTCAGCTGATGGGAATGTCAGGACTATAGGGATGTGGGCATCTTCATTTTTAATGAGTATCATGCATTGATTCTTTGTGACTGTGAAACACATTATGTTGCAAGTGTTGCCTGGATGTGGATTGGAATCTTCTTTCAGGACATGCCCAAGGAAATTCCTGTGCACTGTGAAATTGTATTAGGGAACAGCATAGAAATGTTACATTTCACAGCTTTATACTTACAGAAGATTGAAATGGTGGAAGCGCAGTTCAGCTGAAATAGGAACCAGCCCAAAATTACAACCCTATGAAAAACAAACCAGTTATATGCTTCAAAGTTCAACTGCCTTTTATTTTATATTCTAATGTGAGATGACCCCAAGCTGTACCATTTGGATGTAGATTCCAAACCCCTGAAAGTTCAGGGTGGCTTTGGTTCACAGACATCTGCTGTTCTCATTAATTTAATTTATGCCTAGCTTGGGATTCAGTCTCATGTGGCCACCCAGACAAAAGGAGGAGTGAGGACTCATCGCACATCTGGTGCCGACATCTTGGTGTTTCCCTCAAAACAAGGGAAGGACAGAGATTTCACACCCAGTGCTTCTTCCATCCCCTGAGCAGGAGGAGCTACGGCTGCATAAGGGAGAGAAATAAGCTCCATCAAAAGATTACAGGAAGTTACCTCTCCCTGGGATCACGAAGGGAGCAGGGAAAGAATTGTTGTTTTCCAGGACAGTGGCAGCTGCTACAAAACTACCAATTGTAATGTGAATGTATTTCATTTAGAACACCGTCTGGTGTCTGGTTTTGGTAACTTCAGTCATATGCACTTCATTCTGGGAGTTGTTAGACTGCTCCTTGCTCTGCAGTAAATTCTCAATCCTTGCATGTCGTCCTACAGTGGTTTCCATTTGGCTGTCACCTTTCACAGTGCCAGCAGTTACCTGGTAAATGTTGACCTCTACTCATTGGAAACCAAATGGTATAGTTCTGGTAATGGAATTATTGGGGAAAGTTATGAGTTAGAATTCATCCTCTGGAGAGTGGTGAAGCTTTTCCACTTCTATCTCACCTCACCTCCAATGCCCCCCTCACTGTTTGTCCCTAGGATGGCCTAATTTTGGCACTTAGGTTTCTCCACGTTTTACATTTCACATAAAGCAAACAGCAGTCAGCCTAGCTGTGCAGTACAGCTCAGTTGTTTAGATTAGTAACTGACAACAACGGTCTCTTTGCATTATGTAAAATGCAGTTCGATGGTAGCTGCATATAGGCTTATCTCAGTTACTTAGCTGCTGGGAAATGTTAGCAGTACAGCTCCCATAGACTGTTTTCAAATAATAAATCATTACTTGACTAGAAAACCATATAACTTTCCCCTTTCTTTGTACTAAAATAGCATGGTTTTTTATTCACTGTTTATTCCTTTTTTATTTATCCTTGAAATTCTGATTGAAATGATAAAACAGAAATAGCCTAAGCAGGTGGTTGTAAAATCTTTTACTTTGGGGAAAGATCAATGAGATTTCCATGGCTATTTTAACTCTTGACCACTGAAAGACAAAGTCTTTTCTCCTGAGCATGTGTTGGGTTGCAACTAACTCTGAAAGTAAAGTAGTATGCAGAGACAAGGTAGGTGAGGTAATATCTTTTATTGGACCAGCTTCTGTTGGTCAGAGAGACAAGCTTTCGAACGTACACAGAGCTTGTCTTCAAGAACTGTGACACTAAATAAGGGTGAATCTATACAACAGCGCTACATTGGATCAGCTGCACATCGGCATAATAACTCCACCTCAGAGAAAAGTGTAAGCTATGTTGCTGGGAGAGCATCTCCTGCTGACATAGCACCGGCGTGGACAGCACAAAACTTGCGTCACTTGGGAGGGGGCAGGCTTTTTCACACTCCTAAGTGTTGTAAGTTAGATCGACTTAAGCGATAGTGTAGATCTCCCCATAGTTTCCCAGCGCTGAAGACGAGCTCTGTGTAACCTCGAAAGCTTGTCTCTCTGACCAATAGAAGTTGGTTGAATAAAAGATATTACCTTACCCACCTTGTCTCTCTAATATATCCTGGGACTAACATGGGAATTAGAACTGTGGCACCCCAGGGAAGGGGGCTGTACTTGGACTGACTCGGTGGGGAGTTGTGGTCAGCGAACTGAGTGCAAGAGGAGTGGCTCAACAGCAAGGTTGGGGTCAATGAAGACTCAAGTAGAGGCAAGGAATCCCCAAGGCAAAAAACTCTTGGGACACTGCTCAATTTCAGAGTAGGAACCTTGTAACCTAGCTACACAAAGCAAGGATACCGTGATGAGCCCTATTGGACTGGTTAAAGACTCAGCCAAGGGAGGACATTGAGGACATTTTGGATTGTGTTTCCTACATGGCCAAGTCACTGAAGACCTGCCCTGACCAGCACAGCGGCCAACAGGGGGCATCGTGAGCAGAAGAAATTGAGAAAAAAATGCAGGCATGCAGAGATTTGACCAGGGGAGCACTCGTGAGAGGTGAGTGCACCCCATTACAAGCACCTACTATTTTCTAGCTAAAGGTGTCTAAATTCTCCAGTCAGCAGCAAGTAGTTAAGTGTCTGAAGTGAAAGAAGCATATGCCTACTGATAAATGGTCTGGTATTCAGACTGCTTATTGTGTATATGGAATGACTTGCTGAATATCTTATTTTCAAACACTTTGCCAAGGGGCTGAGTTCAATGGAACAAGCAACCCTCTGGACATAGAGATTTTTAAAAGTACACAACAGATGTATTGAAAAAAACAGGATGGTACAACTGCCAAATGGCTAACCCTTTCCTCTCCCACCCATTCTGGTGGAGCTATCCTTAATCATGAGACAAATGTGGTATGTACACTTGAGAATAGGTTTTCCTCTGTACATGCTCAGTTGGGAAGCATTGACCAGGTAGAATGCATTCATTATGCTAGAGGGGCTGAGTATTAGGAAGACAATAAGCCAGTTGTCAATATGTCAGAATGGGGAGGCTAAGGAAATAATATGCATTTCCTGGCATATTACTGGTTTATGGAAAACATGTTCATCCTTCAGTTTCTCAAGCAGAACATCCAGGTGAACCACAATGATGCTGTCTCTGACAGATCATCCCTCTTTTTGCTTGCTCTAGAAAGAAATGTGATGTGTAAGAGCAATGAATTTTGCTGCTGGAGTGCATTTAGTAGCTGTCAGGTTAAAATACTGAAAGAGGAACCTTGCACATGGGCAATGGAGAGATTAGAGGGGGCAGATAAATGCAACCCATTTTCCTTTCATTACTCAAGGACAGTTTGGAGTGCCTATTAGATAACTTCTCTCCCACAATAAGCTCCTCATTCTAGTTATATACAGCCCCCGTTAGGTCTGCAAGTTCCACTGAGTTTGTAACCTTTTCTGGCAAGTGGGGAGCTAGCTTCAGAGTGATTCTTGCTGAGTGGGCAGGACACTGATAGAAGTGAACTACAACAGTTAATACTGGTGATTCTTGCCATTAAGTAGTACCCCTTCACATATGTTTTCTTCTACTTGCACCCTCAAAGGAGATGGCCAAATATCTTCTCCTCCCTCCTCTTCTATTTTCTGTTAATAATCATTTTAAGGCATGTTCTAAGCAACTTGACTGGTACAGGCTTACTGGGCAAAATATTGACCCAGAGCTCCGTAGCCTGGTCAGGCTCTTCACCCACAGAATGTGACTTCAGTCCAAATGAGGCCACGGAGCTGCTGTGCAGCTGCCTAGTCCTGCTAGAGGCAGTCTGAGACTCTGCTCCCTTCTATTTGGCAGAGGATGAGGGAGGGGTCTTTTCCACTGACTGATGGCTGGGGCTACAATAAGATGTAAGCAGACTGAGAATTCTGAAATGGAAATGTCTGCTAGTGGAGGAGGGAGGGCACATTGTGGCTAAGAAAATTCCCCAAGCCTCCTTGCTTGTGGGCAGTATTTGGGGCAGGAGAGATGCATACTGGCATCCAAGAACCCCTCTAGTGCCTCACCCACTAGGCAACACCTTTTGGGGGGGTATTCAGAGTTACCCTCATGACATTTAAGACTGTTCTCATTTATATTGGAAGTTGCTCCTCACAGATCTTGGAGAAATGTAAAGGTAACGTGTGTGGAGACCCTATAAGAATGTCTTAGGTTTCAAACAGACCAAGATGATGATTGAACCGCTAGGCATGCCACGGTTTTAAAAGGAGGGGTCCACTGATATCTATGAGATTGTTGGTAACATTACAGCATGCTAGTTAGAGCTGGTTAAAACTTAGAATATCAGTTCCCTAGGAAATTTCTACATTTCAAAATTTCCTTTTGTCCCAAATTAGATCAAAAAAATCAAAATTTTCATATTTCCTGGGGAACAAAAATCCCACCCCCCTCCCAAAAAAAATTAATTTTGGAAATAGTGAAACAACCTTTTTGAAGTGCTTCATTTTGATAAAGTCAAAGAGGCTTGCTTTGATTTTTTTTACTTTGATAATATAAATTTCTTAATATAATAATAGTCAAAATAAAGTGCTCTGATCATTTTTCATTAAAATTTTTTGACAAAAATCAATATGCTTCTGGAAAAAGTTAATTTAATTTAATTGGCAATTTCCAGTGAAAAACTATTCCAAGGGAAAATTTTCAATGAACTCTACGCCATTTCATGTACTGAATGGGTTAAATATAAACAGATTCAATTGACGTATAAGTGATTGCTATAATAGCACCTATAGTTGCTCAGATATACCATGGAATAATATCTATAACCTAACATGAGATAAAAGGGTAAAATAGATGCATTATGATTGGATCAGTTATGATAAGGGATGATCCTCTGCAGGTAAATAGTTATCAAGATCAATAATTAATTATTAGTTTTATATTAAAACTGAGATTGTCCTCTGGGACCTAGAAATAGTGATTCTTTAAATTGCCATTAATCTCAGGTGAGGTTTCAGAATATATTTTCTGGAATATAGTGTGTATGAAGGAGATGCGTATTATAGAAATCTTGCACATCTTTTTATTTTTCTTGACTATATTTAAGTAGTTAGAATGAGTGATCATGTGGAGATTACAAAGAATCTCAGTGTGATTGGTGGAATATTATGTTATTTTGCGTATTTGAGGCTCAGCCAAAAGTAGCCTCCATTGGTGCATTTCCAAGTACTAATACTGATGTGCTCTGTTACCTATGTGCAAAATAGTACTGTTCAAAAACTGCATGTGCAGGTGATCCTGGTGCACAAATGGTCCCTTTTGAGAATGCGGCTGACAACACAGGCTGCCTGCTAAGGTGCATTGAGAATTGGGTCGTCCTTCTTTTTCAGTGAACTCAGTGGCTGACTTCTTAAACTTCCTTTTCTTCTGTAAACTGTGTATCTACCCCATTGCTCATCTTTTTGGTGCAAATAGACAGGAGACTTAGTTGGCTACTTGGCGAAATCAAGCACATTGCATTTTTCAATAACTTATTCAATAGAAGGGTGAATAGCTTCTTGCATTAGTTATCCAGTACAATGCCACTGGAAAGGAAAATTAAATGAGTATTCTTTATGTCATTGATATCTGTTGTCTGTGATTTGCAGGAGACTTCCCATCCAAGAATAACAATTTGGGTGACAGGTTTTGGTTGGTGGCAAATGAATGCTACTTTCTATTAGCACGAAGTGGTGATGATTCTATGGGCTAAGTTAATTCCTACTTTATGTCAGCTTCCATTGGCCTGAATCTACGGCAGCCAGGAGACAAGGGAACTAATTCAGCATATTCTTGCACCAACCTCTGTTTGCATAGTTCCCAGGAAGTCTCTGGTGGAATTTAAACTGCCTCTACTGAGGCAGAGTGCTGGTGGAAACACCACCTGTCATCCTTTTAACATACAACCTGCATCTCTGTGCACCCCGGGGGGATCTCCCTGTAGAAAAGGAGGTAGATTTTGCTATGTATTTCGAGAGAAAAACTCATGTACTCTTACTTGTCTTCTTATTAATATAATGGTCTTCTTGTAAAAGTCGATGTTTACTGAGGTACCTTGGAATGGGAAAAAAATAAAATACTAGAAACTTTCAAGGGTGTTTCTGGACACTAAACAATTATCTCATATAACTAGTGACTTGAGGGGCACTGCAAAATGGGAGGTATGTATGGTGTTCCTGTGAAGGAGACGAATAGCATTTAGCAGCTCTCCAATTGCCAAAGGAAGAAAACAGCTAAAGAAACAAAAAGAAGAAGGGCTGGAAGAAAAGAGAAGAGAGTTCAGCTAGCAGAGAGGTTTATTCATGGAACTGAGCAGCAGAAGTCTAAAGAGAATCTGGGAATGGTTCTCAAGGATAGGGGAAGGCTCACCGTCAATACACAGTAGCTTATTTAGACAATAAACCAAAAAGGAGGACCTCACTGGCCAGAAGGAAATGCAGAAAAGAGCAGAGCTGCAAAATGAAACACTAAATTTTGACAAAAGTTAATCTATTGCTTGTAAATGATGGATTTTGCTTGCAAAATATACTATATTAGTTCAGGAGAACAGAAGTTCTTTTGTAGGAGCAGGACTTTATATTCGTACTATAAGAATTAATGTATGATTTGATCAGCCTGCCAGCCACCCTTTTTGAACAGCAGAAAGGAATGACCCTCTGCAACATTGGTAGAAACGCATCAGACAGACTGCCAGTGTTTGTAATGATGTTAAGGCAGGGACAGACCAGAACAATCCTTATGACTGATTATGGTCACCCTTTTGTTTTAGGATAAGTTATAATGTCTAATATGGTTTCCTATATGTATTATAAATTAGGCACTCTAGTTAAATATACATTTCTTTGTTTTGAGGTTTAGTAAGTAAGAGACGGGATCTTGTATTGTGTCTATGTTAAAGAGATTAGAGGAATGTTGAAGGCCCAGGCCAGAATGTGAACTGTTTTGATCACAACATTTAGTAAGGTTTAACTTACATTGCCTTTCTTGCTCAACATAAAAACTGCTGCATACCTTTGAAGGTCTCTGTAAACGACTGTTTGTGTGAATGAGGAATGCATGCATCAGGAAAAGATAAGATGTGAAGTCAGATGGTCAAGGAAGGAGTGGAGAAACTTAATGACATCAGAGAACCATCAATGCACATCCATAATTTAGGAAGGGCAGATTGACAACCGTGAGGTGGAAACTGGCAAGACAAGATTAATTGATTAAATCGAGACCAGGACAGGATGACCCTCTCGGAGGTGTTTTGGAATGTTAACATCAGAAGATAACACCAATTAGGGAGTAACCAGGCACAGATTGACACAGCAAAATCCATAGACTTCAACAGAGAAAAAAGACTATAAGAACAGGGTGCTGGGCCATGGGACTTTGGGTTCATCTTGCCACAACTTCAGAAGCATTGGATCACGACCGACAGAGCCCGGCTCCCCTCTACGACCAATCTGGCTGGCCACTAGATTGATCCAGACTCTGGACTGGTAACTATAAACATCAACTGGCAGGACTCTGTGTGTGTGTGTGTGTGTGTGTGTGTGTGTGTGTGTGTGTGCTGAACAGCATATGCTAACTGCTGTATTCTCAATAAATGTGGCATATTGCCTTTTTCCATGAAAAAGATCCTGTGCGCTTCTCATAAGCATAACACTTTGAGCATCGTGGAAAGGGTCCACAATACAAGCAGTGAATAGAGAAGGTTAACTCTAGAATTTGGATAAAAATCAGGATGTGATGAGGCTTCTTGATACAATTCTCAGATGTCTGGTACATTTCTGTTAAATGAAGGCTACCCTTAAGGGAACAGAAACTGAAAGTAGTTGCTGTGTGATGACTATGCAGTGTCCTGTGTAAAATGAGCTTGGTGGTCTCTAGTAAGCATGTGTCCAAACACCCCAAACCCTTCATCAGTTGCCACTGACTTGGACTAGGTTCAGTATCACATTTATTTGTAAATAGAGGATTCCAGGCTCTTATACTGTCAAAACAGAGCCATTTACCACAAATACATTATGTATGTGTACATAATTACATGAATATCTGAAAGGAGATACTAGAGAACAATGGAAGCTGGTAGTCATGTTAGAGAGATTCTGAAGTCAGGCTAATTTTGTATGCACAGTACTTTATTCATGTTGCTTTTTATATTTATCTGCTTTAGAGGAAATAGTAGTGATTTGATGATCAAGATGTCTATAATTCTTCTGGTTCTGAAACCAGTATTAAAGTAAATAGGAAGGTGGTTTATAGATTTTGATTTAATCTGTTGTTTTTGACTCTCGTGGTATTTTCAGATACTGTTTGTTCACACTGAGAATTACTTCTTCCCTATTGAACTTCCAGGTTGCTGCCTTGCTCATATAGCAGCAGTTCTATTAAGAGAAGAATGTGTCTGTTTAATAGGTACATAGGACATTCAGTTTAAAGTCCAATGGAAGACCTTCTGAAAACAATTAGAGAGAGAAAACTTATTTGAGCAGCTTAAAAAGAAAGAAAAATAAGAGATTAGCTAAGAAATTGAACTCTACTGCCAAATACCATTTGTCAGCAGAGACACTGGGTAAAAGATTCAAATTTCTATTGCTTGATGTAAAAGACCATTTTTTCGACAAAAGAGGGAAGAGACTGTCCTGTCTTTTAATTCACATAGGGCCAGATTCACTCATGGAATTGGCCAGTTTCCACTGATGTAAGGTTCCCATTGAATTATGGACCTCAGCACTGCAGTATCTGAGTGCCTCATCAACATTAATGATCTTATTTTCACCAACTTCCCCACCCCCTGAGATCGGAAAGTGTTATTACCCCTGTTTTACAAATGGGAAACTGAAGCATAAAAAAATGACATGACTTGCTCAAAATCACACAAAAGTTTGTGGGAGGTAAGGAGCAGAACCCAGGCCTCTTGGTCCCAGTCTAGTGCTCTACCCACACGTCAATCCTTCTTCTCTTCCTAGAATCAGAAAGTCTTCCTGGAAGGGATTGTGGTAGCACAAGATCTCTTCAAAATACATCCTACAAAGGGCCTACGGGAAGCCAACACTGCCCCAAAAGTGGGCAGTGCCATTTAGGAAACTGTAGCACAATTGCCAATATATCTGGTACCTTTTAGAAATTTAGAAATGTAGGGCTAGAGAGGACCTCAGGAGGTCACTAGTCCACCCCCTACCCCCATGCTGAGGTGAGATTAAGTATACCTGATGTTCCTGCCCTAGTTGTTTACCTGTGTCAGATCTGTAGCTCTCAACCTGCCTATAGAATACAAGAATGTACTAACTGCGGTATCCTGTTAAATAGCTAGCAAGTCCACTAGTAGTGCTCACTGTGTTCAGTTTCCGAAGTTGCCAGTCAAAGCAGCATTTTCTATGTAGATTGGCCTCACGTGTTTGTGTATGTTTAATCAACATGACTATTTGGCACCCAACTGCATTCCTGTGGTTTCTTCATATTTCTCATTGTTGTGTAAGGACCAAAAGAGACAACTCTGCCAGTGCCCAAATATGGAACTTCACATGTGACAAAGACCCAAAAGAAGGCCCGCATTACATGTCTTCATGCTAGAAAGGTAAACTGCTGCAGTTAATTCTTGTAGCATAAATAATCCTTCCTATAATCTCTTGCACTACTCTTTATTTCCAATTAAAATAATTTTAATACAAGTGACGGGACACTAAATTTGTTTGGAACATAAGGAACTTTGAAACCAAATTGAGTGAGTAACATCTCTCAGAATAATATCTGATCAGATCTGCCTGTTTCCTTACATGGAATTTATGCAACCGGTGTCGATATGTAACCTGTGAGGAGTTTGAGAACTCTGTATGAATTTCCTGTCTTATGATTTGTAGCAGATATATCATTAGAGAGTCTTGTTTTATAACTTTGTTGCCTCTGACGCAGTGGGTATTCACCCACGAAAGCTCATGCTCCATTACGTCTGTTAGTCTATAAGGTGCCACAGGATTCTTTGCTGCTTTTACAGATCCAGACTAACACGGCTACCCCTCTGATACTTGTTTTATAACTGTACTGCATTTTAAGACTTTTTCTGACCCCCTGCTTCAGACAGTGGAGCACCGGATAGTGTTAGGCTGTCAACTCTTCTATTACTCTTCAATTATTCATGACATTTTCACCAGTTTTTCAGGATTACATTTCACCATTTGTTTGGGAACTGGGAAGTGTCTAGATTGCATTCAGGCCCTATGGAATGTGTTTTCTGGGTGGCATGCAAGGATCTAGGCTAAGAATTCCCAGAAATTGTTACAGGATTCAATACATAAAGAATGAAAGGGTAGGAATGTAATTAATGCTAGTCAACATTGTTTTATGGAAAATAGATCTTGTCAAGCAACATGGATTTCATTCTGGAAAGAGATTACAAGTCAGGTTGATAAAGGGAACCTTGTAGATATAAAATATATGCTTAGATTTTGTAATGTATTTGCTTAGTGCTGTGTAACCTACACACCTCCTATCTGTGGTGTTCTGTCCCCTCTAGTGGCACCAAGACCACTTAGAGATTAATGAGTTTGCTATAGCCTTAGCTAAGAGCCATGTGGCTTTTAGCTCATGTCGTAGAAGATCATGCACTAAGCGCCAGAGGCCTCAGGTTCAATCCCACCAACCAGGGTCTGTCGGTGTTACATTACATCATGTTCTGATTTAAAAAACAATACAATATCAATAAAGCACATATTAAAAGGATTAAGAACTGGTTAAATGATGGATAGTTGTCAGTGAGAAATAATCAAATGGGGTGTTTCTAGCGGGATTTTGCAGGGATCAGCATTAGGTCCGACATTATTCAACGTTTTCATCAATGAACTGGAAATAAGTATTATTTTATTTATTTAATTTCTTTGCATTATTGTAGCATGGGGAGGAAATGGCAGGTACAAAAGAGCTCTTCCGTCAAGCGCAGAAAGTTATAACAAGAACCAATGGCTGGAAGCTGAAGCCAGACAAATTCTACCTGGAAATAAGGTGCGCTTTTTACAGT
The DNA here is from genome assembly GCF_003597395.2 of Chelonoidis abingdonii. NCBI lineage: Eukaryota > Metazoa > Chordata > Testudines > Testudinidae > Chelonoidis > Chelonoidis abingdonii. Next base: position 29,553,252 of record NC_133774.1, read on the forward strand.
GGGGGTGATTAACCATTGGAATAAGCTACTAAGGGACGTGGTAGATTTTCCGTGTCTTGAGTTCTTCACATTAAGACTGGATAACTTTCTGGAAATTACGCTTTAGCCAAATCCAAGTTATTGGGCTCAATACAGGGATAACTGGGAGAAATTTAAGATCCTGTGATATAGAGAATGTCAATCTGGATGATCGAATGGTCTCTTCTGGTTTCCATCTCTAGGAATCTATGACCTGCAGTGACATGGCTCATTCCCTGTACAGCATGTGGGAAATGTCTCTGTTTAGATCCATGCTGTAGAAGTTGTTTCCAAATTATCCAACCCAGCCATTTCCTAATGGCACCAAGGGTCATAATGATAGGTGTGTGTGTTCTATATTACCACAGCACCAGGAGACCGCTGCAATCACGATCAGTGCTCCATTGTGCTGGTTGCTGTGCAAACTCATATGAAAATATGATCCCTACTAGCTGATCTGTAAAGGGGTACCCACTTAGGCAGTTTTGAACCTTTTTTTGCCAGTGCATGGGATGGGGGTAAGAGGGATGAGAAGATCTGTCTACCTAATAATTAAAGAATTAAATCTGAAATTACACTTCCTCTGAGCTAAAGAGCAAGTCATATAGTTACAATAAGCAAAGTCACATGATAAAGATCAGCAACAGATAAAATAGAAAGCTTTTCAAAAAGCTTCTCATGCAGTGTGGAGCACAGCTCCTTCACCTGCATGGTCAATACCACCTGACCTACACCATCTTAGTGTGGATTAGGGTGAACGGAAAGTATATTAGCCCTGAGCCATTAGGCATGTTCTCAGAGAGAGCTAAACTCTTCTGGACCAATTATGTATATGGCATATGACAGAACAACTGGTTTCTGATGTGCCCTATACATTTCTGGCATTTGCTGTTAGATCTATCACTTATTTTGAAAGATCACCTCAAATTTTAATGTAGAGTATTGCATGATATTTCTTCATCCTCTTGTGACTGACCACTTTTCAACAAGGCATGTGCAGTACGTGATGATAATGAACATAACGCGGAAGAGGCACATATATCATATATGCCAAAAAGCAATCCCTTGCACTGTGATATTTTGGTTCATTAGAGATATTATATTGTATAGAAGCTATTCTATTTATCCAGCTTCTTATATGGAGTCCCATCACTGTAGCATTTAGGCATCCATTGTATGCTTATGGAAATGGGAGTGGACAGAGTGAGTGTGATGAGTTAGATCACAGAAACCCCCTTGGGAACTGCCAACTGATGTGCCAAGACTACTTCTGCCCCTGCTTTCCCTGACAGCTCGCGACACCAGCACCACATCTTGTTGAGCCAGACACTCCCGTCTGCTCCAACACAGACCCAGGGTCTTAACCACGTGTCCCAAAGCTGCAGACTTAACTGAAAGCAGCTTATGGAAGTGTTCCTATCTTTAATACTCAGAAGCCCAACTCCCAATGGGGTCCAAACCCCAAATAAATCTGTTTTACCCTGTATAAAGATTATATAAGGTAAACTCATAAATTGTTCGCCCTCTATAACACTGATAGAGAGATATGCACAGCTGTTTGCTTCCCCCTACCAGGTATTAATACATACTCTGGGTTAATTAATAAGTAAAAAGTGATTTTATTAAATACAGAAAGTAGAATTTAAGTTGTTCCAGGTAGTGACAGACAGAACAAAGTGAATTACCAAGTAAAATAAAATAGAACACAGAAATCTATGTCTAATAAAACTGAATACAGATAAAATCTCACCCTCAGAGATGTTTCAACATGTTTCTTTCACAGACTGGACACCTTCCTAGTTTGGGCACAATCCTTTCCCCCCATACAGCCCTTGTTCCAGTTCAGGTGGTAGCTAGGGGATTTCTCATGATTGCAGCCCCATTTGTTCTGTTCCACCCACTTATATATCTTTTGCATAAGGCGGGAATCCTTTGTCTCTCTTTGGGTTCCCACCTTCTCCTTCTCAGTGGAAAAGCTCCAGGTTAAAGATGGATTCCAGTTCAGGTGACGTGATCACATGTCACTGTAAGACTTCGCTACACGCTTGCCAGCACACTCGTATACAGGAAGACTTACAAATAAAACAAAGCCATCTGCAGTCAATTGTCCTAGCTGATGGGATCCATCAAGATTCCAAAAGACCATTAATGTCCCACACTTTGCATAATTACAGAAGGCCCTCAGAGTTATATTTCATATTTCTAGTTTCAGATACAAGAGCGATACATTTATACAGATAGGATGACCACATTGAGTAGATTATAAGCTTTGTAATGATACCTTTCAAGAAACTTTTTGCATGAATCATATTTCAGTTACATTATATACAAACTCATTAGCATATTTTCATAAAATCATGTAGAGTGCAACGTCACAGTGTATAAACCAATATTTGCTAAATTATCTCTGTATCTTTTGATCTAAAGGTAAATACATAAAAATCTGTTCACACACTAATTACTTTGAAGACAGAAAAAGTCTTTGTCTCTTTAAAACAGTTGCACACAAGATGGTTAGTGCCACCTATAGGCAGGTTCCATATTTACTATTTCATATCAACCTGGTTGTAATTTTTGCTCACTGACTTCGTATTGGCCTCTTTGAGATTCATGTTGAATATTGTACAATCTGAATTTAGGTGTATCTTCCTATTTTTACCTAAGCTAAAGGTTTGTTTTGAGACCCAGCACCATAGATTCAAAGAACATTCTTGGAGGACAGAAAAATCTAAATGGATCAAGAGTTTAGTATGGCAGCTGCTGGCAGGCCTTGTAATACATGTGTGTTTCCCAAAGCCTGCAGATCCTGGCAAATCTGGAAGCTGGACTGAGTCCTGTGAATGTTGTTTATTTTATCATCAGTTAATTGAAACTGATTTTTATATCCACCTTCAGGTGTCTTCCTAGCTGGTTATAGCTAGGTTTTAACTATTTAACAGAGCTAGTGGAGAAGTTTCTGATGGAACAGCCTCCTGTCAGAAAACACTGATTTAATGGAATTGTAACATTCCATGAGAATGTGTTGATTCCATTGAGAGTTTTGATGAATGCCAAGCTGGCTAATTGGCCAGACTGTCTGTCTGGGTGTCTTCCTGGACAGCCTCCCGAGTGACCTGGCTTCCTGGGGAGCTGGGCAGCTCAGGAGACAGCTGAAAAAATCAATTTTGGTTCTCCTGAAGTAGAAATCTTCAGAAACTTTTTTCTCTGAAAAGTGTCAAAATTTTGACTTTTCATCCCAATTTGAGACAAAACTATTAAAAATTTGTAAACTTTCATCAGAGGGAATTTCCATTTTTTGGTCAGCTGTGGTATTCAGTTGTGTCTTTGAGGCATTCATGAAACAAGAAATAGAAATCTTATGTCTGATTCACAGTTACTCAATATTGTCATCTCCAAGGCTTAAAAATTGAGTCCCCCCAAAAAACATGCAATATTAAAACAAAAAATAGATTTCATGCTCTTGTCATCTGGTTTCTGAGTATTTAGGTTACACTTGGGTCACATTTCCAAGATTTTCCCTGGGACCAGGAGGGATAGAAACTTTTTTTTAAATGAAAATTGTGTTTCTCACAAAATAGAATGCTTCCAGGAGATGGGACAAACGCCAACTATCACAAGTGTGTGATAATATCATGAGAGTTGGCAATACTTGTTACTTCATTCCCATGCTTGAAGCAGTGGTGGGATGTACTGAAGGTGACTTTAAGCCGCTTTGGCCCTCCCCATATTCTGTAGCCAGGCTGGGACCTGCCTTCCCTGAGTGGAAAATTAGAGCAACCCTGAGGCTACTCTAACTTATGTTCTGCTTCCCACAGTTCTCAGGAAGTAGACACTAGCCATAGTGCAATAAACTCCATGCACAACTGTCATAGATAGATAGCTAAGGGTTAATGTTTCTTTTACCTGTAAAGGGTTAACAAAGGGAACCAAACACCTGACCAGAGGACCAATCAGGAAACTGGATTTTTCAAAGTCAGGGAGGGAATTTTTGGACTCTGAGTCTTTTGTTTGTCTCTCAGCTATGAGAAGCTTCTTTCTTCTTCTAATCTTCTGT
>NC_133774.1:29557641-29614055 GCF_003597395.2 Chelonoidis abingdonii
GTGATGTAAAGAGATTGCATCAGTACTCTCAGGTTAGCCCAGAGAGGAAAGTCTGGGTGGGAAAGAGAGGGGGAAGGGAAGTGGGTTATTTCCCTTTGTTGAAGGCTCAGAGCTTCTGAGTCTTGGGGTCCCCCAAAGTAGATTTTGGGAGACCAGAGGGGGCCAAAACCCTGGAATTTTTGGATGGTGGCAGCGAGATCAAAGCTAAGCTGGTAATTAAGCTTAGAAGGGTTCATGCTAGGCACCCAGATTTCTGGACGCTAAGGTCCGGATCTGGGAAAGAGGCTTATGATAACAACCTCTCCACTACTCCCTATGCCAGAAGAAGGGCCTTTATGACAGCTCCACACTGACCTAACAAGCCCCAGCATGGAGTCATTTCCACCTTCAAAGACAAGTCTGGGAACTTAAATTCATAATTCTGCGGAACACTAAAAAACAAGGGCTTAACAAAGACACTGGTTTTATGGCTCATTATAACAATTCATAACACATTCTACTGCCTATTATCCGCCTTTGTCCTAGATCATTAGAAGTATCCACGTCATTTTAAGTGGTCTCCTACAACATGTGAGAACCCCTTATGCTTAACAATCTGTCCCAGCAATCTGTATTTAGCTTCTACATTCTGATTACCTTCGCCTGAGTGGAGGGAGAGCTCTGTGAAGCTCAAAAGCTTGTCTCTTTCACTGGCAAAAGTTGGTCCAACATATTACCTCACCCACCTCATCTTTCTTAAAGTTTGAAATTTACATTTTTTCCACAGTAAGCCCCACCTTTCTACACAGTGTCTTCTTTTCCCTCTCATGCTCACATACACTTTATTCATTAGCTACTTTACCCATTCTTTCATTAAAATTAGGGTGAATTCTTTACTTTGCTAAAAAGAATGAAGGGTGGTTCCATTTAATAAAGGTCTCATCCGGCCTGGGTCATGTTGAACTTTCATAAGACGCAGAATAAATCATTGCATTCCTCAGACTGTTATAAGGGCTGTTACTAATATGCAGACTCAAGAGTCAAACACCTGCTCATATACACCCACTGTCAGCTTCACTGGTTGCCTGGCAAAGCTTTGTTTGTTTTGTTACTGTTTTCAAGAGTCATTTGAAAAAGCATCCAAACATATGAAAATTTCCATACAGTCTGGGGCTCAGAGAGAATTATTAATTACACCCTGAGGAATAACAAGTTTACTTTGATCTGGAACACTGATTTTGATAAACTAATTGAATGCTGCTTATTTTTCCATTACCATCCCCCTGGGGCATTTTAATGCTTAATTGCAGGTAGGGGGCAGGAGGACAACAAAACCCAACTTCACAGTGTTAAGATGACACGATGAGTTATTTGCACATGTTCAGAAGGGTGTTTAGTCACCCTCTATAACCAATAATTACCAAGTATAGCTTGACTTGTAAAGAAGGATCAAAGCTAGATCCTCTGATTGAATTTTACCCTAGGTCTTCAGTTCCCTGCGTGGCAAATGGGTCTGCCATCCTTTTAACCAGACGTTGGTTATTAGAGAGAAAATAAAGTAAAGCCTTAGTCATTTTTTTTACCTGCTGTTATACACAAGGTCAGCAGGAACGTCTGACTATAGAGCTTTTACGAATAAATGACGACGTTCATAAACAACCTCAACGTACAAAAGCAGCTGCTACTGGAAAGTGTTGAATTACTGACGCAGCATCAGGATTTTTATTGGGATGGAGGAGCCTAACATTTTCCCAGTATAGCTTACCCAGGACTAAGTCCTTACCTCTGTTCTGCATGCACCTGAGGGGGGAAATAAGGAATAGAGAGTCTCTAACAGACAAGTGGCTAGGTAGAATACATTCATTGCACATTGGCACACATGGGCAGGTATGCATGTTTGCTATCGAGGGACATGTCACATCTCACACAGGAACAATGGTTCAGCCGCTTAGTAACTGTTAGTCAGTCAGTCAGTCAGTTGGTAACAGCCAGTAACCATTAAGAAGAGCTTGCTGCTTCTGCTGAGAGGAGCAGCAGCCTGCTTCTTGATGAACGTGTTGGGCCAGCTTGTTCTGAGGTATCCTGCTATGCAATGATGCTAGTATCTCATGGTCCTTACAAGTGGCATGATCCTTATTCCCTCTCGTATTCTGTAAGAACAGGATTTTAGCCCCAAATAATCACTTAAGTAGAAGTAACTTGAAGTTTTCAAAAACTTGAATTTCTTCTTTTGCAGCTTTGTCCAAGAAGCATAGCTGCAGTTTGTGCATTTGTGTAGCCTGAGTTAGTACACTCAAGAACGGGCTTTGCTTCTTGGAGCCAGACAAATACACTGATGCATGTCCTATATTCCCCTCTGACTTTCTACCTCATCTCTGCTAAGAGATGGACACAATCGCCTAGCCGATAATAAATACATGACCCCATCAAAAGAAGTCACAAGAGATTAACAAATTGTGACAGTATCCAAGCAACAAACGTGAATAAAAAGGGGCCTGATTCTGAACTCAGTTTTAATCAGGAGTAAGTTCATTGAAGTTAATGGTATAAAACTTGCGAGATCAAATTCTAGACCCATTGATGATGAAAATTATACTTAACATTGGTGGATTATTTAGGAATAGCTGTTGAAACCTGTGATGTGAACAGATATATATAAAAATCTCTGCTATGGATGTTTTGTATTTGCAGAGAGGGTAAAACCATACAGGTAACTTTGATAATGAAGCTAACATGATTTAAATTTGGTTATGTCTAAACCCAGATTCTAACACACTTAGGCCAGGCAACATGGATGTAAGCCAGTCGGTTCGGGTCTCGTCCCCCTCAGGTGTGGCGGGGAGCCAGGGCGCCTCCTTCTATGCTGCGGGACGGGTTCCACGCCGGTCCTGTACTCAAGGGTCGAGCAAATGAGGTCTATGGGCCCTGGCCCTTAGACAGGGCGGGGCACCAAACAGTTCAGGCTCTGGCCCTTTGGGGCAGGGCAGAGCGGTGGCAAAGTCTAGAGGCCCTGGCCCTTAGGGAGGGCGGGGCACCAAACAAACTGTAACACAGCTCAGGGGCTCTGGGTGAAGGGGGAATTCTGCCACCCGGTTACGGGTGGCAGGGGGAACGCAGGCCCACCCACTCCTCTGCGTTCCAGCCCGGGGCCCTGGTAGCGGCGGTCGCCGCTAAGGCGGTCAGTGGGGATCCGGACCGAAACACACTGACAGGGTGATCAGTAGGGCTCCCAACCGAAACACACTGACAGGGTGATCAGTGGGGATCCTGGCCGATACACACGGCCATAGGCTCAGGGCCTTCTGCGGCCTGACTGTAGTCAGCCGCCCCCGGGCTACTTCCAATTTCCCCCTCCCCCAGTACCTGTCCTCCGTCGGCGTAATTCAGCGAGTCCCAGACCATTGGTTCCTCGCAGAACTTGGGAGGGAGCAGGCTCTGGCGGCTCCTCCGGCCAGCGGGCGCAGGGTAGTTCAGGCTGAGAGTCCTCAGGATACCCAGCACGGGGCAGGTCCGGCCAGCGCTCCTCTGGATACCGGGCCAGCGGCAGGGCCATCCAGCGCTCCTCTGGATACCAGGCCAGCGGCAGGGCCAGCCAGCGCTCCTCTGGATAGTGAGCACAAGGCAAGATGGGCCGAGTGGGAGCTCAGGCCTCCACGTCTGTGCTCTTCGGCGTCCTGGGCTTAACTGAGCTCTGGGCCCTGGCTTTTATACTTCCTGTCCCGCCCCTTGACTTCCGGGGGGCAGGAACAGCGGTACTGGCTCCGCCCACAGAGGTGCCTGCTCTGGCTCTTCCCCCTCAGGTGCAGCGGGGAGCCGGGGCGCCTACTTACACTGGACAATGTCAAACCATATTCAAAAACAGGATTCTGGTCTAGGTCATCACTTTCAATGCAATGACCTTCTCCTCTGTAATTGGAAATGATGACTTCTGTGCTGAAGGTTACCTTTACTAACCAAATCAGCAGGTTTATATCACAGATGGTAATGGTTTAAGCTGAGAAAGACACCTTTCTTTATTTAGGGGAATTTCTTGTAACAGACTGCAATCTTATTCCATTATTTAGTGCTTTAGGGTGTCCAGGCATCAAAAATACTGCTTTGTACATACAATATGGTACTGCACAATGTATACCTTAGCACACCATTAAAAATGGCTGACTACCTTTGTTCAGAGTTACGGGAGCATGAGGTAAAGAATGAATAGGCATTAACAGACTCACAACGAAGTTAATGGTCCTCTCTGATCAAACCCCACCAATACACATAGTTTCAAGAGTATTAGTTGACATTAGAGATGAGGCTGAACCAAATAGTATTGAATTTTGCAGGCTTGAAGTCCAAACATGCATCCAGTTTTGAATGGGCCCTGAACTAAAACCACCAGATTGGAACAACTCATGAATTTGTCATTTTATGCTCATCTCTACTCTGAATATATTATAGACTTCTCTACCTTATTAAGATCTGTTTAACTGGATTGTTTCTAGAGGAATTCTAATCTATTTACTGCTGTTCAGCATTGCTCTGAACAGTTCAGAATGGCTCAGGCAAATCATTTCAGAAAGCTTTAAATAGGGGTATTTCCATATCCGGGAGATAAATCTAGTTACCCAAACTTCACTATTGCATTCAGAACTTCTGATATGAGTATATATTATATTTTAATAAGCCAAAGCATGATGATAATAAGCATGATTTCCCATCATGGGAAAGAAAAACAGAGAATTTTGCATATGGTAGTCTGTGAAGTACAAGTAATTCAAAGATGATGGGATGTTTGTTTTGCAGGAAAACACTAAACCCAAAAGCTTTTTTTAACCAAAGTTTCTGGTCAAAATAGATATGAATCATTCTCCATTTAAAAAACATTCAAAACTTAATTATTTTAATAACATACTAAGTTCATATTTGGATATCTTTTTTGAGGTATCGAAGTGTACATCAGCAGCTCTGCAATATAAAATCAGGAGTAAGTCTTATGAGAGTTATATTTTAGTGTTTGTGATTTTTTAAAAAATACCATGCACTGAAAAATGTGGAATCGTTTTACTAATACATTACTCCCTAAAGATAAATATTGTCATCATGTCCTTTGCCAGTTAAGTTATTTAGAAGCAATAATGAATACATACCAGTAGATTTCCACTTTATATGTTGATGGAATTCAACCTATTTAATTTTTCCATTTCCCACTATGACATTCCAGGGTGCAGTCCAGACTAGTGAGAGGCTGTGTCACCCTTGCCCTGAAAACTCAGATGCCTCACAATACTGTGCTGCTGTAGCTCCTACTAGGCCTTTCACAAGCAGTTTTCCAGTATGTGGGTAACACCATGACTATCTGTGTATAGCTGCAGCCTGCCAGCCACACTTCAGCTTCCACCAGCCTTGGTTACTACTTGCAAGATGACATAGCATACGGCCCGTCCTGGGTTTTCCCCTAAAACATGCGTTCTGCACTGTCCAGCCCTCTCCTAGATAGATGAGCTTCTCTAAGGGGATCAGTAAGTCTGCTACCTTAATTGAAGTTACCCAAACAATTCATAATAGTGGATTAGTTTTAACTAAAGAATAAAACAAGTTTATTTAACTACAAAGATACAGATTTTAAGTTAGTATAAGTATAAGGCATTAAAGTCAGAAATGGTTACAAGATAAATAAAGATAAAATGCTTTCAAGTTCTAAACTTAAAAAACTAGACTTGGTTCAAGATAAAATTCTTACCACATGTTCTCAGCAACAGGTATGACTTAATTTCAGGTCAAGATCTCCTACCAAAGTCCATACGCTGCTTTTTTTTGTCTTCCTATGTGGAAAAGAGAGAGCAAGATAGGGAGAGATAACTTGGGCATGTGTTTGCCCCTCACTTTTATAGTTTAGTCCCCCTTTTGAAATTCATTTTCCTGAGGGTTACCCCTACATAACATTCATTCCTGCTGTGTGGTTGGAGTCTCATGGTGAAAGAGATTCCAGGTTGTTGTTTGCTAGGATGCAGATGTTCCTGCCCCCCTTCCTTGCCAAAGAATGGCCACTTGATGGGTGATGGTCCATCAGCTTTGATGACACCTGGCTACAGGCATCAACTTCTCCTTTCTCTTTGGGAAACAGGTTTATCACCTCCCCAGACTTGTCTGGTAAACACACTTTGGTCATGATTTCAGTTTATGTTTATAACTGTACATATAATGTTACCACACACATTTCATCATGACATTGTTGACCAATGAGTTACTAGTTTTCAAATGATACCTCTCAAAGCATATTTTGTACAAAGATCGTTATATAGTGTGTAGGGTGTGAATACAGGAGTGTATTCCAATACATCCATGTGTTTCTTGACAGAAATACTGAGAATGTAACTGTAACTATATGAAAATAATGGATTGGTAGGATGTCTGAATCTGTTGTTTTGAGACTCCTGATTCTTCATATTTAGAGAGAGCTAAAACACTTCCAAATAGTAGAATTTTTGTATGTTTAACTAAAATGTCACATTTATTAATGTGGAATCTCAAAATAATTAAACGAAGGGTAAATTCACTGCAGAGGCAAGCATCCTAGTGGGTGATACACACCTGGAAAAATGAGTCAGTGAGTTGCTGTCTTATGCCTGCATTGTTGCCGTATGTTTTAAATACAAATTGTACAGCGGAGAGTTCATCCAAAAGCAATTTATTTAATTCTCAGTGTCTGCTGTAAGGAAATACCTTTACAGTGATACTTCTGTGGCTCTGTATAAGTGGGTATGGAGGTGGACATTAGCACAGAACTTTCCAGCTAACACTGAATATCAGATTAGATCGAAAGAAACATGCAGGAAATGTATACTGATGATTTAATTATAGTTTGGGGAATGTATGCAACATACGCTATCTGTTCTCTTCACTAAGCCTTGACACTGGATGAACATTTGTTGCACAATGACTTGTCCCTACTTCTCTGTGTTGGTACAGTTCTCTTGGCTGTTTTGGGTAATTTGACCAGACTTGCAGAGATGAGACCCTAGAAGCAAGATCAAGGTTCAACCTCAAATTTAGCTTGCACAGTTTCCCTCTCTGAAGTGGATCACAAATCTCATTGCACACTAAAGGGATAGCTTCAGAGATCTTCTGATTTTCAAATTACTGCATGCCCAGTTTCACACATGAAAGACATATATAGAGCATCTCCGGAATTTCCAACAGGGAGGAGCTTATGAAATTCTACATGAAATCAAGAAAGATTACACTATAATAAATATTTTCCTGATCTTTTTTCTAAAGCTATAGTTCTCAAGAAAAGTGCACTTTCAGCATTTCTTCCTCTCTAAATGATACTGTATATAATTTATGGTACACAAAAGTGTAGATAGCCTCTATAACAAATTCCTTTAAGTAGCCACCATCAGGGAAGTGTTTGGGGCTTTGATGCAGCAACTCGCCCTTCTCTGTAAAAACCTGCTCTAAATGCCTTAAATGTTAATCTCAGAAGTCAAAATAAAATCATGGGAATTAGCCCTCCTAAACTTTGTGTGAGCACAACATGACATGACATAGCTGAAGAAGGGAGCCTGGGGAATTAAATTGTTTCTCAGATCACCCTTAAAATCTATTATTTTAGCAGCTGAAAGGAGACAAATGCCAGACGCTGTGCTCTAAAAATGTCATTTAACAATTTTGAAAAATGGGAAAATTCCAAAGGATGGGATAACTGCCAACATAATTCCAATATCTAAAATGGGGTAAAAGAGATGGCCCAGGGAACTACAGACTGGTCATTAGCCTGACATTGATTCTGGATAAAATAATGGGATGGTTAATTCAAGACTATATATTTTTAGCTTTGATCATTACTCTCAGTCAGCATGGTTTCATAGAATAAACCTGGCTAGCCTGGTTGGAGCCAGACAGGTAGGCCTTTTCTAGTTAATAGCTCCCCAGTGATATCTTTTTCATTCTTTTATCTCCTATCTCTTTCCCCACAACCTCCAATGGCCTTCTTTGACTAACTTCCATGCAGTCAGGCCAGCTAACATCAGGCGGGCAAACTCAGGACTTTATGATATTCATTTAAAAAGTAAAATTTATAAGGCCTAGTGTGGATACTTTAAGGTGCTTTATACGGGTATTGTTTATTTTGCTTCATGAACTGGAACAAGCTATACTAGTAGAGGCATTTGTATACTGATAGAATTTCCTCCCCACTGGTGGGGAGGCATTTGCCATGTATAATTAAAGTTGCAAAACTTTTGGGTGTTGAGACCCCCTTAGCACAAAGAGCTTTCGGAATTCTCAGCTATGTGTGTAGGATGGAACAATTTTTAAATTAGTCATACTGACAGGATTAAGAATCCGGTATAACCTCTCAGGATAATGGTCTCGGTTTCACCATGAACATAATTGAATGCATAGAAGTGGCCTAAAAATTAAGGATGTATTAAAAAAATTGGAGAATGGTATAAAAATATTACAGAATTATATGACTTCATGTTGTTTTTGCCCCTTCTTGGCTGACTTTTCTTTTAGATCTCTGCTCTCAAGAAGGACAGGGCTTACCACTGAGTGGCAAAATTCAGAGGTGGTGCAAGATGTTAATAAACAGTGTGATGTAATGTAATATGCTGAAATCTGATATTTTCCTACTGTGCAAAACACAAGTAATTTCCATGTTTAAAGGGCTGAAGTGGGTACAGAAGGTCAAAAGAGTGAAATCAGATGATCAGCTAAAAAGAGGTGATTTACATGGCAAAATCCAGCTAGGGGCACAAGTGGTGTCACCTATGCAAAGTCTGCTTCAGATGTAGAGTAAGCAGGGCTAACGTTTCTTAAATCCAAGGCTGAATTTGGCCCTGGATTTGTAAAGTCTACCAGATAAAGTGCAAATTGAAGTGTGGATGCGGTGGCTGTTACCTTACATCCGTGTGTTAGTTGCTTTTTGTCTGCTTGTGCCACAATAGGCTGCATCGACTGGAAATTAACAGTGCATGTGCCCTTTTTCTGCTACAGTATCCTCATGTATTGTTACTCATTTTACAACAAGATGCCAAATCAACATAAGTGATACAATTTAGCATCTTTAATACTAGTTTACTCTTGACACCAGATTTATACTATCAATGAATTTTGCCCATAACAATTATAAAAATGTAACACATCTCATCAAGTCATCCAGTTGATCCCTCAGTACATTTTCAGTGTTTTGATCAGTCTAGCTTTAAATTTCCCAAGTAATGTTAGTTAGGGATTGATTTTTTTTAACTAGTGTAGTGATATAGGGAAATGTGGTCTAGATGAAATTAATATTAAGTAGGTGTACCACTGATCAGAAAATATATATAAAAAATAATTATAATGGCTTGATGCCAAACTAGAAGGATGGTGGTCCCACAGGGGTCTGTCCTGAGTTGAGTATTAATAGATATTTTCATTAATAACTTGGATAAGGCAGGTATACTTATAAAATTTGCAGATGATATCAAGATGGGAGCGGCTGCAAGCACTATGGAGGACAGGATTAGAATTCAAAATGATCTTGGTAAACTGGAAAATTGGTCTGACATCAACAAAATCAAAATCAATAAAGGCAAGTGCAAAGTACTACACCTAGGCAGGAAAATGAGGATTAACTCGCTGGGCAGTAATAATGCAGAAAAGGATCTGGGGGCTATAGCGGTCGTGGTGGTTAAATTGAACATGCCAGTAACTTGATGCAGCCATGAAAAAGGCAAATATCATTGTGTGGTGTATAAACAGGAGTGTCATACGTAAAACATGGGAGGTAATTGTCTCATCTATTCAGCACTGGTGAGGACTCAGCTGAAGAACTGTGTCCAGTTTTGAGCACCATACTTTAAGGCCTGGTCTACACTACGTGTTTAAATCGATTTAAAGAGCGTTAAATCGATTTAACGCTGTATCCGTCCACACTACAACGCCCTTTATATCGATATAAAGGGCTCTTTAAATCGATTTCTGTACTCCACCCCGACGAGAGGAGTAGCGCTAAATTCGATATTAACATATCGGATTACGGTTAGTGTGGACGGAAATCGACGTTATTGGCCTCCGGGCGGTATCCCACAGTGACCAGCTGACCGCTCTGGACAGCAATCTGAACTTGATGCAGCGGGCAGGTAAAACAGGAAAAGCCCGGCGAACTTTTGATTTTACATTTCCTGTTTACCAGCGTGGAGCTCTGATCAAGCATGGTGGCGATCAGTCTTCAAATCCAAAAAGAGCTCCAGACAGGACCTATGGGAGATATTAGATCTGATTGCTGTATGGGAGACAATCTGTTGTATCAGGCCGTTACAGAAACAACGAAATGCCAAAGCGTTTGAAAAAAATCTCAGATACACCAGCGCTGCACTGACAAGCGAATGGGGAAGCCAGGAGACTTAAATGACGCTATGGATGGAGGGGTACTTGAGGATTCCAGCTATCCACAGTCCACCCCCAGCAGTCTCTTGAAATATTTTGCATTTCTTGGCTGAGATCCAATGTCATGTAGGTGCAAACACAGTCGTCTGGCGGCTTCAGGGGAATAGGCTCCTCAAGTTCCCCCACACCACCACCACGTGAAAGAAAAGGGAAAGAAATCATTTCTTGACTTCTTTCACTGTCACGCTTATGTGTACTGAATGCTGCTGGTAGACGTGATGCTGCACATGAAGAGCAGTATACACTTCCCTCCCCCTCCCGTGTAGACGTACAATTGACTGATATCCGTCGTCGCCATCAGCCTGTGAGTTGCTCCTGGCTGGCCTCAGGTGAGGCTGACTGGAGCGACTGGTAAAAAATGGAATGACTCCCAGTTGACTCCAGTAGATGAATACAGAACGGCTGGTAACATCTCATCATACAACTGGGGGTGAGCTTCATCCCCCCTCCTTTCCTGTGTATAGAAAGATTCCGTACTGCCTGACTGTCATAACCCAGAGAGGCTGCCTCCCCCTCATTTATCTCACTAACAAGTCCTCCTGTTTCTTATTCTGCATTCTTTATAACTTCAGACACGAATCGGGGGACAACTGCCACGGTAGCCCAGTGGAAGCGTTGGGAGGAGGAGAACGGGTGGGGTGTTGCAAAGGGCACCCCCTGTAACTACGAACGAGAGTTGATGCCTATCACTGTCCTCTTCACTGCCCTTATATTAGGAGGACTGATCATTATTTTAGACAAAGGAGGTGACTCAGTCCAAGTGATCAATCCCAATTTTGCTTTTGCGTTTTGCGCCCCCGGCCGATTTCACCAGGCGCACTCATGATAGCAACGGAGAGTACAGAGGAGGAGAGATAACCGTACATTCATTGCCAGTTTTTCCCTCCGGCAGGAGACGTACACGAACGACGGTACCATCTGCTATCCATTGCAAAAGCAAGTGAATGCTGCCGGTGTTACGCTGAGTATCACCTCTCTCCCGCGGCCATCCAACACATCGGTTGCCGGAAAAAAAAAAGCTGAACGGGCCCATTTGCCGTGCTATGGCGTCTGCCAGGGATTACGGGAAAAACGCACGAAAGGATTGTTCAGCTGATGGTTTCCCGGGAGGAGAGATGACTGACTGACATTTACCAGAACCACCCACGACGAATAATGATTCAACAAATTCAAGGCGGGAGATGCAGGACTATGGGATAGCTACAGAAGAGCTACCCAACAATGCAACGCTTAGAATCGATTTGGCTCCGGACCATTGACGCACAACGCCGAATTTACTTGCTAGTGTGGCCGCCATGAAATCGAATTTATAATATCAGTTTTATAAAACCAATTTTAGCTAATTCGATATTATCCCGTAGTGTAGATGTGGCCTAAGAAAGAAGTGGAAAAATTGGAGAGTCTCCAAAGGAGAGCAACAAAAATGATAATGGTTTAGAAAACCTGACCTATGAGGAAAGGTTAAAAAGACGGGGCATTTTTAGTCTTGAAAAAAGAAGACTGGGGCAGGGGAGAGGGGGAGAGACCTGATAAAAGCCTTCCAATATGTTAAGGGCTAACACGAAGAGAACGGTGATCAATTGTACGCAATGTCCATTGAAGGTAAGAAAAAAAGTAATACACTTAATCTGGAGCAAAGGTGATTTAGGTTACATATTAGAAAAAACTTTCCAACCCTAAGGATATTTAAGTGCTGGAATAGGTTACCAAGGCAGGTTGTGGCATATCTGTCATTGGAGGTTTTTAAGAATAGGTTAAACAGACACCTGTCAGGGACGGTCTAGATATACTTGTTCCTGCCTCAGTGCACGGGATGTGCTAGTTGTTCTTTGGAGGTCCCTTCCAGTGCTACATTGCTATGGTCCCTTGGTACAGTTTCTTACTATATTTTACCAGTCTAGTTTTAAATTTTCTGAATAACAAATCTTCCACCACTTCCCTTGGCAAAGTAATCCACACTTTAATATGCCTGATTGTAAGGAAGTTTGTCATGTTATTCAACCTGATTATTTCCTTGTCTTAATTTTATCTAATTACTCTGTTATATTCTCTTGTACTATCCTAAATAATTCGTCTCCATTCTTAGTGATCATGCCCCCCACCCACCCCAAGATTTTACTTGGCTAAGATTTATGTCTGGAAAGAGACAGATGTTTCTATTGGTCCACTGACATCAATGGACATTTGCCAATTTACACCTGATGAGAATAGGTTTTAAATTTTTTCCCCATAAATCACTGCTTCAGCACCTCTATCATTCTGGGGGTTGTTGTTTGTGTTATTTTGTTCTCCCTCTCCCTCCTTGTCCCCCACCCCCCGCCACTCAACCATTCCAAATTCTGTGATCCACCTCTAAGAAAAATTTGCGGGTAGGTGGATGAGTGAGTGTGAGAGAGACATGGCTTTGAGCCACTTTTGTGCCACCTAATCCTGGGCTGTTCTGGAGCTTGGAGCTTCCCCTGGAATAATTTGGATAGTTTCCCATGGGAACCTAAATTGTGGCAATCTCCCTGGGTTGACCAGTGGGCTGCAGCATAGGCCAGACTCTCCACAGTGATGTATGATGTGGCCTAACCTCTGACATGGCCCTATCTTGCTCCTGGCACACCCTCTATGCCAGGGCTTGTGAAGACACAATTGAAGCTACAGCTAATGATTGCCTTCTGCAGTGCCTGCACTGGGGGAATCCTCCCCCAAATAGATATGGGACTTTTAGGGACCATTTACAGCCCTTTGGCCCTTTTACTTGGCTTAAAGTGGTTGAAGTGGGGCTGAGGATCTCACTATCCATGTTTATAAAGGTGATTTTTTCAGGTGCCATCTCGACAGAGTTGTATAAAGGGACTATCACTTCCTCACTCCATTAATTAATACATTTGTATATGCATTCCAAAGCCATGCCATAGAAACTGATCCAGAAAAAGGGAATAAAAATTAGCCAATGGGAGTTTCCATGTGGTATGAAGAGAAAGAATTATTTAGTTTGGAATGGCAAAGATAAGAGAATAAATTAAAATGGGGTGGTGGGAGCAGAATGGGCAATCCAGTTTATCCATCCCATACAAATTCCAGCCAATAACAGCATGTGTCGTTTTTTACTTCATGTATAATTAAACTGCAGAACACACTGCAGCACAAAACCTAAGTAAAGGGCTAAGATTAAAAATGTGCTATATGCATTTATCATTCAGAATGGCATCTGCAGTTAAACTAGGTAGGTAGAGTAACAATTGCCAGCCATATCCATCTCTGTGCTTCAAGAAATCAGTATGGTTCAAAAAGGAAATATTTCCCCCATGATATATGTGTGCTGACAGAATCCAATCAGGGCAGCCAGGATCAAACCTGGGACTTCTAGAGCTTAATGAATGAGCTTCTACTGCATGAGCTAAAACACGTCTCTCTTGGCTGTAGCAGACTCATCAATCTCTAGCTGGACTAGGTGCCACTAGAAGGCGACAAAGTGCCACACCAAGTAAGCATGGGTTACAATAACTGAGCAGGTGCAGCATGAGAGAGTTTCATTTGCATCTGATATATCCAATTATAGGCTTCTGTGAGAGGCAGGAGAAAGGACTAGATTGACCTTGGTTAGTTCTGGGATGTAGTTGGAAGGCATCGCAACTACATGCTCCTGCCATAACTTTAGAATAGCTAAGACATTTGCCTCACAGCTCAACAAATGCTTAGAACCATGAGAATTAAAGCAGTTAATCATAGTTTTGGAGTAAGATGGGTGAGAAATGTTATATGTACTCTATAAAAAAGTCATTTTGGAAAAAAATGACTGCCAACCAATATAACTCTTTTAAAATAGGCTCCTGTCATATCCTGTTCAAAAGGAATTTGGCAGACATGTACCGATCACACTGGAACTTATATAAAGCTTGCAAAGCTAGCCAATGAATTGCAACAGTCTTGTTTTAAAGTAATCAAAGCATGTATAAACATGGAGCCCAATCCAGCATTTGTCTTGCACCCAAACTTCTCATTCACACCAGAGGAATTCAGAATTGTGGCAATATATCAAGGCCTTCTGTAAATGGAGGACATTTTACTCACATAATTCCAAGTCCAAACTTTCAAAACTGTCAGCCATTCCACAAAATTTGTCAAGCACCAGTTGCATAAATGCAACCTCCCTTTGCAGATACATGAATAAGTCAGAACCAGGCATAGTGTGAGGCTGGAAAAAATATCTAATGGCTCCAGTATTCCTAAGTATTTCCCTTGTAGGACTGGGAGTTGGTGCCCATCTTCTTTCATGAGGATAGGTACCTGTCATTTTCCATTGGGCTGTCATCCATTTTGATGATGGCAGGCAGGGATAGCTCAGTGGTTTGAGCATTGGCCTGCCAACCCAGCATTGTGCGCTCAGTCCTTGAGAGGGCCACTTCGGGTTCCAGGGCAAAATCAGTACTTGTTTTCTGCTAGTGAAGGCAGAGGGCTGGACTCAAAGACCTTTCAGGGTCCCTTCCAGCTCTATGAGCTAGGTATTATAAAAATTTATTAAGGGATCATGACAGCCACATGCACCTCAGTCAGTTCTAGGCAATGGATATACAGCTAAGTCCTGAACCAATAGAGAGTGACTAGCATGAATATTCTCAAACTTTGGTGCTTCAATAAGTATGGAACAACCCTGTTTGCTTAATGCACTCAAATGTGTAGGTCACAAGGCTTGTTTCCTGATAGCAAATTTGAAATTTACTTTCCATAAATATTTCATAATGGTCGCTTAACATTTTGTTTAGTGAAGCTTGCTGTCAATTAATTTGTTTGCTAGATTATTGCAGGAAGTGAATGTAAGAGTCATGTGCACACTCCTCTAAGGTTTTAAATGAAAATTTGTGGTAATATTTTTTCAGTAATCACCCACATCTAAGAACAACTCTACACTGACAGAAGGATGGATGAGATGTCCCAATATAGGTCTTTTTCCATTGCTAACTTCTCTGATTACTCAGAGTGAACTCTAGCTGGCATTCTAAAGGAAAAGTAACACACTACAGCCTGAGGAAAGGGTGGCTATCTATGGCATTTATCTGTGGGTGTAGGCTACTACTTCTATTTTTACTTACCATTAGCATCTCTGTTTCCTGCAGTGATGCACCCAGCTGTTCAAGGAAAAGTGCACTACCAGCACTCTAGATCTGTGTAAACTGAAAACTTTCAGTCAAAAATCTTCTGCTGGAAACTGGAAATCTTGATTCAGAAAAACCACCATGATGTCTCATAGTTTGGTTGCCTCATGTAACCCTACTCCTCTATGAGATGGTTTCTCGGGATGGACTGCAATTTCTATGATGCATAACAATCTTGCATCTTGTTGAACCCTGGCCAGAGTGCATCATGGGAGATATAATCCTGCCGGGGAAGCTAGCCCAGAGAAGAGAATGGAGGCAGGCAGCAACAAAAGTACAACTACAAGAGGCTAAGAAAGAAGGGTGCCATGTTTTCTTCTCACAACTTCATGTGCTTCCCTTATCTCCCAAGGGACCATTCTCTGTGATACCCCAGTCCCAATTTTCACTTTGAAAATATGATCAACCTGCTGAGTCTGGGTGGGTGCAGATGACTTCCACTTATTTTGGGCATCATTGCCAGTGTTTATAAAAGAATTTAGAAAAGAAAAGAAGTCTCTGGAGACGTCCTGAAAATCACTGCATAGAAAGGTGGATAAAACACCTTCTGAGGGTGAACCCTGGAATAAGAGTAAGACCACTGAAGAATGTCTGCCAGAGCTTAGTATTGACATCTCTTTATGAAATTAGAACTAGAACGCTATATGTTTCTTAGGCCTTGGTGGGTTTGCAAAGCATCAGGGGAGGGATATTTTAGTCCCTTTTAAAACCACCTTGTTGTTGTAATCTGAGAATCCCATTTCTAGGTTAGTAAAGATTATTGTATAAATTTGAAGCTGTAACAGTGAATCAACAGCGAAACAAGAGTTAGGCAAGAGCTGTTAGAGGCTGTTAGCTACAGCAGCTCTACTAAGTAATATATCTTATAATATACCTAGATTTAAAAGACACTTTTTTTTGGACTGCAATGGAGGTTTTGTCCTTTACTTCAACATGACCAGGATTTGGCCCTAAAAGAACTAGTGTATATTGGCAATGGCATGATTTCTGTTCCATGGCTCTGGAGAGAAGATTGTAAGTGTCTACAGTACATTGGGGCAACATGTGTGAGCATACTCAAGCTAGCTTTGATGGAGCTAGCTTGTGCACAGTAGCAGCCAATAGAGGCCACAGGAGCAGCACCACAAGCTACTCACCCAACTACCTACCTAAGGACCCAGGCTGGATTGTACTCAGCTGTTTTCCATGCCGCCATGGCTACACTAATATTTTTAGCATGTTAGCTTGGGTATGCCTACCTGTGCTGCAGTTGCACCAGCCAGTTGCCATTTAGACATATCCTTAAATGCCATCCTGATCAGAACACAAAGTTGAAGTCAAACACCTGGTCCCCTCTGTAGTCAGCTGCATGTTGGCTACTGAGCCATTTCACTGTCAAATATTTATGACTCATACCACCCTAAATAAAAATTAAATAGTGAGAGAAAAATGCATACTTTTTTTCTTTTGCATAACTTCCATCGAAAGCAAGCTCCTTTCATGGAAGAAGGTTCGATGCTTAACTATGATCAATGTATTCTTTCCTCACGCTAAATGAACTGGTTTTATAACTGTTATAAAAAGTTATAGCATGCAGTACATGGAATATGCAAGACTAAACTAACATGTTAGGCATTAATTATTAACCATAATTCATATTCTCTAGTATCCTGTTGTCACGGCAACCTCTCTTATTATAGTTTAATGAAAATTGCTGCCTTTGCATTTTTAAACTCTTAGAACATGCTGATTATTTACAGTATCACACGACAGCAAGCAAATAAATACATCCTGAAGTTTTCAATTTCCTGCTGCAGAAGCACTGGATGTTACAGAACTTTGTTGGCTCATCCATTGCTATCAAGTGAATGTCATGGAGTGACCCAAAGCCAAGTCAAAGCAAGTTTCTGTGGTATCTACACCAGACCAAATCTGATGGGATTCTGGAAGACTGTCAACAACAATAATACTTTGAAAGAGAACTTTGTGGTGATCTGCTTCCTTACACACAAAAATATCATTTGTAAAAGGTGCTTAATTGTTTTCAGAAATTTAGAGACAAACTGTAAAGAGAGTTCTTCTCTCATTATTGCTGTAGAACCAAAATACATAATACACATTTACATGTGAGGTTTTGTATTCCTTTAGCTCTCATTATGAATGTCTGTGTCACTTATATTCAATATGATTAATATTTTCTTCCTTTTCAGTATACATTTTTATATGATGATCAATATAGAAGCCTTTTTTAAACATCTATGGCATTTACAGAAGACTTTGGGAGTCTAATGGATTAATTATCCTGCTGCAGTTGCATTTTTAGCTAATTCTGTTCAATGTGATCATTGATTTTTAGGCCAAATTCTCAGCTGGTATAAACTGATGTAGTTCCACTTAAGTCAATGGAGCTGTGTCAATTTACAACAGCTCAGGATATGGCCCTTATAAAAAAAGAAGAGATTCAACTCAAAACAATTTGACATGGTTTGTGGGAAGGGGGGAAACAAAAGCTAAGTCAGTAAAAGAAGGGTTTAATTTTATAAAAACTAATTGTGATTTCTGCTCTTGTTTAGAACCGGTTTTTAATGCCATTGATTTCTCTAGAGCTAATACTGATTTACAGCAGCCTCAATCATTAGAGTTAAACTGATAAAAAAAAAACTGCTATAACAGCAAAATCCAGTTTCTATATGCATTTTAAAAGAACAGATTAGAAAATAAGCGCTGCCCACTCCAATAGCCAAAATAATACACAATGTGACTTGCCCTGTACTCCTTGCATGAAAGCACATTGGATGTATATGAAGTGCAGGACTGAATTCCAAGTAGGGCTGTCTCCCTTCTCTCAGTACATTTCCCATCTCCCAATTGCACCTGCTGTGTATTGGTTTATGAACCCCAGGGACAATTCAGATTATTTGTATCTGCAAAAGTGGGTTGGATTTCTTATGAGATTTTTGGTAGTTCCAATTGGACTGGAAATGCCTTGGAAAACATACTGCATACTGTGCTTTTGCTTGAGTTCCTGATAGAACCGGAAAGCACAAAATAGTATGAGAAAAACTTAACTGAACTTTTCTAACCTCAAAGTGATTGATTTGCAGCCAAATTTTGAGTGAAATTCCAGATCAGTTCTTCCTCTGCCCACAATGATTGAATCACGCCATGGTTTTCTTAGTGGTTGTACAATGCAGGGCATTTCTAGCAATCATTTTATTAAATTAACATAGTACATTTCTTATCTGTGGAAAAATCCCCTTTGTGTAACTTTAACATCCAAGAATAGAACCTAAACCATGTTACAAAAATAGATTAGGACCTAAGATATCCCTTTATAACTAAATGATTCATGTATATAAGGTAATAAATGGAACAAATAGATAAGAAACAGATTTTCCTTAGCTCTAATAGATTAGCCAAGAATTGGACACTGCAATTTTAAAAACATAATTGTCTGCAGATGTAATGAGAAAAAAAATAATGAAATTCAGAAAGAAGATTTGGGAATATTTGCAAATTGAATGGAATAGCAGGGAAGGAAAGGAGATGATACTTCGAGAAAGAAAAGGGCTAACAATTCTTTTCCTGTCTCAAGAAAGAATTACTCTCCAAACCACCTAGTTGTGGTTAACATCATGTGTGGCGCCAGCTGTCCAATTAAAGAAATACTAAAACTAAACTGCTGATCAATAACGTAAATCTCATAGACTATTAAGCCAGAAGGGATCCTCATAATTATCTAGTCTGATCTCCTGCACACTGTAGGTCACAGCAAGTGACCCATGCCCCATGCTATAGAGGAAAGCAAAGCACTCTACATCCACTGAGTCTGGTTCTAGAATAGGCTGATCTAGCTAAGGGAAACCTATAAATGAGCTCCAGAACGCCCATGCTGCAGTGCTTCCAATTCCAAGGAGAAGGCAGTCTCGTCCTGCTCAGCTCTATGCTAACAGCAAGAGTTAATTATATTACATACAGCCTTAGGGCTAGACCCTACAATGGAAACACTGATGGCTTCATAGCTACCTTCCAGTGGCTTCTTGAATGAGATCTGACTTTTTAAAAAAAATCTCCCCAGTCTCACTTGTACTTAACTAGCTGGTCAGCCACTTTGGATAAGGACTTTCCAGAACTTTTGTGCATCCTTTGAACTGAATGAATCTGTGCCAAACCTATTTTGTAGTTAGTAGAGCTAGTTGAAAACTGGGGAAATCTTATATTAAGATGATTATAAAAAATCCATCCTTTCTCTTCCCCTTGAAATGTAATTAATTTCACAATTTGGAAAATTTCAACCCACTCTAGTAGTTACATTTTTCATATTCTTCTGGTTTCCAGTTTCCTGGTTTTACCCAGGCTTGACACAGAAGTATTTGAATATTGTGGGAGGAGTTGTTCAGACAGTATCTCCAGGCCAGGTAAAGAGAGTGTGTGTCAAAAATCTCTTTGGGGTGGGGAATGAAAGCTGTTATGACATTTTCAGACCAACGTTGGGATTCAGAGAGTTTGGAGAAGGCTTGGTTGAGAATATTGAACTAAACCAAATCTCTAAGCCTTCAGGAGCCCCACATTAGGACACAGCAAATTAGGTATGAGCCTAATTGCCAGGGCCATCTGGGAGAAGAGAGTGACTGTGCATCTGAGGAGATCTTGTGATAGTTCATAATTCCCTGCATAACAAAGAACTCTTCAGAATATCTACAATTAGTGAAATAGAGATTGTCTACTAAACTAAAAGGCTCAAAATTATAGCGCTATTGTCAGTTTCCTATTTATCATCATTGAGCAGAGTAAATATTACAAACTGTGTGAAACGGTGAAATATTTTCTCAATAATTTATTGTACTTCACTTCCTTCTGAGAAGCACAACTCAGAGAATTTAATTCTCAGAAACCAGAGTAAATGTACATGTCGTCATGTTGCCAGGTTACCACTAGTCTGAATAAACGCAGATTTTAAAAAAATGCTTTTACCATAAACTACAAATGTAGCTAAAATTTTGCATATGGTTATCTGGTTAACAGTCTTCAAATTATTTTCCTCTCTATTGGGGAAAGGAGTGAAAGCTTGGGTGGTTTAGCTTTGGCAGAACTTCTAGAATCTCTCTCTCTCTCTCTCTTGTTTGTTAGTTTCAATTTTTTCTCCATTTATTTTAAAAGTTGAAAAATCCCTGGGGGAAATCCTCAGCTGCTACCAATCATTGCAGCTCCACTGAAGTCAATGCAGCTACTCTGGTCAAAGATCTAGCCCCTTATCTTTTAGCTGGTGCAGTTTTCACTGGTAAAACTCTTTATTTGTGCTTAGCCAGAAAAGGAAGCTTTGTTCTTCATAGCAGAGCTGTGGTTTGAAGGCCTCATGGCACATTTCATAACCTGAATCTTCCCTTGGATGGGCGTGCTGACAGAGTATTCGGCAGGCCTCTTTCTGCAAAAAAAGACTGAGAAATACTGTCATAAAATGTGTGGTGAACTAACATTTATTTAGGTGGCGTATGGGAGGGAGGGGGCTTGCTGTGTTGGGGTGCGGAGAAGCGTCTGTGAAGTTCCTTTGTTTTCTCTGGAGGAAGCCAGAAAAGGATGTGGTGAAGTGGGAACTGTGATCAAGATGGGAGTGGTTAACTTAGTTCACATGAGTGTGTGTGTGTCAATTTGCTGCTTGTGAGAGAGAGTAAGTTGATAGTCCTGGGGAGTAAAGTTTTCTATCCACAGAATAGTTACAGCACAGGCAGTAGCAATGCAAACTTCCCCTCCACTGCCCTCTCAGCAGGAGGGAACCACCTCTGCACACAGGAGAATAGTTCAGTCTCCATAACACATTCTGTCCACTTTCTTTGGAATATCAATAGTGCTCGCTACTGCTAACAGTATCTGATGTTCACACCTGATCCCAATCAGAGAAGTAGAGGTTAAAGGCTCTGTTTTATTTAGGATCATTCTTTTCAAACTCCTTTATTAGATCATTCCCTAGCTACCAGGCTATTACTAGCATATTATGACCCTGGCTTCTGGAACTCTGTCTTGTTTCTTGTGTACAAGATGACAACACTTACATCCCTCAATAACACACACGTCTTCTACAAAGCCTATAAGTTTTAAACCACTTCAGTGAATTACGGGCACACCTCTAACATGCTCACAAGAAAATATTTTTGTGCGCTGAGACATCTCTGGGAGATCAAGTGCATTTTGTGCTTGGACAGTTTTCTGTCTATTTAAATTGTAAGCTTCTTGAGTTTTGATGTTAAAAAAGCAGACATGGTTAGTAAACACAGGGGGCCTAATTCTGTTCTCACTCCCACTGGTATGAAACCATTTATTTGAGTGGCGCTACTCTTGATGTACTCTGGGGTGAGATGAGAATTAGGACCAAGATCTACGCTACAGTTAACTTTTTCCTAGATGCTAACAACTGGAATAGGTTAGAAATCTTTTCCTTTAAAGAAACTATACAACCTACATTTTCTAATTTTGTTTAACTGCATCGGGTCTCATACAGTATTGATTTTTCTGTATAAGTGTCTGCTTAGATTACTGGAAGTGAAGGACTCACATTATCAAAGATGCTGAAGACGATAGCCAGGAATGTTGTAGTTGGCAAATACTGTTAATTTCTTCCCTGCTTCACTGAACTTGCTGAATAGTCTTTGTATACTAATGCTGTAAGGTCTTTCTCAGATTTCCCAGAACCCATTCCCTTAGACATGTGAATGTTCTTCTGTAACCACCAGAAGGTCATTGAACGAGAACTTTGACGCCAGCTTCTTACTGTCTCTCAATCTTTCATTTGAAAGTACAATTTCCCACTTTCAAAGTAGTAAAGATTTTACTAATTATGAGAGGCTCTCCTCTATACTCTTCTTACAATATTTGGTTGTCCTCATCCAGTTCCCCCAAAATATTGTCTAATCACATGGGGAAACAATTTGTATAAAAGTTATCATCCCTAGTTAGCAAACCTCGACTACATATAGTCCAGGTGAAACTGATATCTAAAGTCCCCTCTACCTGCAGCTGATTAAGTCTAATTCATGCACATTTTTTGAAGACACACTCCTTCATTTGGCTATGCAAAATTAAACTCAGTTGCACCTTCAATGTATGAAATATAGGAACCTCAGACCAACTTCTTTCCAGGCCAGTTGGGAATGTTCATTCAAAACGTCTTTTTTTTTTTTTTTTTTTTTTAAGTATTTCCCACCTTAACACACATAGTTCTTCCCACAGGACTTGCTATTTGGGTCCACTTTTGGAAAATGGCAATACCCATTCAGACAGAGAATTATTTGTATAAATTCATTTCATTTACAAACCTTTTCTAACACCAAGTGTTTACAATCACAGTTTGGAGTTTGGCAAACACTCAAAGGGCAGAGATGTATAGATGCATGAATCTTTCATAATAAAATCTCAAATCCAGAACCTGGTTTGGATTTCTTCACAAACCTGAAACTTAGATCTGAGTCACAGAAGGTGACTGATCTTTCAGCAAACACATTTAAGCTTTAAATAAACATGAGTATGGAGAAGAATTTATGGCTTCAAATAAAAAAGCTCAGTATTTTTCCATTGTTTTTTAAACCAGTAACCAAGCAAACTTTTATTTTGGGTTTGTTTGATCCCAAACTCACAGGATCTGAGATAATCTTATCACAATTTTGGTGTAATTCATTGACTTCCATGGAGCTACTTCTACATACACTAGTGTTAAAGAGATCAGGAACAGCCTCCTAAAGTGCCAGTCCATATGAATTTAAACAACAAAAAGGGTTACATAAATCCCTTACAAGTCAAGCCCTTTGAGCATGATTCTCTTTTCACTTACATCAGTGAGTCATAACCCTACTTTATTTAAAGGAGTTACACTATTGTAAAATCAGTGTGAGATCAGAAACAGGTCCATTGCATTTTAACAGTTAGCTGATGAGGTGAACGTCTCACTCAAAGTTATCTGTGTTGTCTATGGCTCATTGTCTTGGATATATAAGGTTCCCCTTCTGATAGGCCTTTCCTCAGAGTAGTATCCATGTGTAACAAAGGGTTCATACTATGCAATTTGTATTTGGATTCCAACACCCTAAAATTCTGGGTGTCTGGATTCAGGAATTTGGTTTGGGCCCATATCTATGAAAATTAAAACTGCTTGTAGGGCTGGATATTTATTCACAAGCTAGCCAGAATGTATGATGATTCTTGACTTGCATTCTGTAGGGAGATAAAAGAAGTTTTCCCTAAGAGGATAAGAATAGGTCATAGACACAATTAACATCACTCTTGGTGAATTATACAAACATGAAGGGTCACTTAAAAACTGAAAAATGAGTATTTAAAGCAGTTTGTATATTAATGGGAAAGTATTTTTATACAGTGAGTCAAACTGAAGTCCATGAAATTTTCTTATGCCAGTGGCAAATTTGGTTAATATATCACATGTGAAACAACATATACTATATTTAAATACCATATAAGTATCCTGGAACATGATCATGAGCTGATGTAAATCAGTATCCATGAAGTCAAGCAGAACTCTTTACACCAGCTGAGGTTTGTCCCATGTTTTATATAATGAACTGGTTGGGAATTTTTCAACAGAATGTTTGTTAGGAAATGTTAATTCATCAAAAAGGATTCTCAGGCCTAAGATGAAATTTCTAGTAGTTAGAATGAGAGATCCACCACAGCATAACCAATAGCCTGGTAGGTAGGACACAGCTGAACTGTGGGAGAACCAAGTTCAACTCCTTTCCCCAAATCAGGCAGAAAGCATGTGGGCCTCCCACAGCCCAGCTGATTGCCCTAACCACCAAACTATCGAGTCAGACTCTCCTGTTGGAGCTGTTCCACTTTCTATAAGTTAAATATCCATTGCATCAAAAAGAGAAAGAGAGTGACTCTGTAACCTGGTGGTTAGGGCAGAGCAGGAACTTCAACCTGGATCTCCCACATCCTAGGTGAGTGCCCTAGTCATTGGGGTATTGGTTGTTTCCCTCCTCTCTCTCATGTTGTTCCATGAAAAATGGTGAAAGCTTTCATTTCATTTTTTGCTAAATGGAATTCTTGTTTTCTGGCCAGTCCTACGTATGTCTATGAAATATCCTTGTTGTGTCTATGCTACTCCACTTATAAGATATGGGTGGCTCTCACATATAGGAAACACACAGGATCTGTCATTATGCTTATACAGGGGGATTACGTTATTACTAGTAGTATTAGTATTTATAAACAAATTATCCAAAATTCTGGAGATTGAACATTTGGGAAATCTTGAATGATGGTTAGCCCATAAAAAAAACTCTTTTTTCTTTGGTTGCATTCATTATTACTTGGAGGCAAATATTTATTCTGGAAGATGATAAATTATTCTCTGAACACTTTTAACAGTGATCTTTAAATGTGTACTTATTGTGTATTCCCTGAAAAAAATTGTTCACACCAATTGAAATTGCTTTACCATAGCTGAGAGTCTCTTTCTTGGACTTTTGCCATACCGTCAGTCCTGTTATACTGGAGAGTACTGATTCTTTGGGGGGGGGGGGTGCCA
Organism: Chelonoidis abingdonii; assembly: GCF_003597395.2. Taxonomy (NCBI): domain Eukaryota; kingdom Metazoa; phylum Chordata; order Testudines; family Testudinidae; genus Chelonoidis; species Chelonoidis abingdonii. The sequence continues at coordinate 29,582,701 of NC_133774.1, forward strand.
ATAACTTTAACACTTCAATATAGCTATAATTTCACTTGAGTTACCAGTACTTTTACCTAAAACTTGCAATTTATTCCTTCCTTTTTGGTTACATATTTTAATGGGAATTGGACATCAAAATCCCAGGCTTTTAGATGGCTTTGAGTACCATATATGCTGGATGAAATCTGGGGCTCACTAAAGGCAATGGCAAAACTCTTATTGACTTAAATAAGGACAGGATTCGTCCCACACACTTTTCTTTAAGAACAGGCAGATGTATACAATTATTTTAAAAGTCAATCGTGTTGACTTCACTACAAAGCACCTGGAAAGGGAGTCAAATTCTGTGGTGACTTAAGTATAGCAGTGATGAGTGATATAAATTACATCCAGGGTGTAAAACAGGCGTCACTTACATTCCAATGAAGCAGAAGGGGATGTGTAGAAGGAAAATTATCCAACAGGAGGGAATAAGATAAGGTGTGGGGGACAGAAGGGCTGCTTTATCTCACAGCTTCTTGATACTTGCCTTTCCTGCTACAGTGCCTTCTGCACCGCTAGGAGAGTAAGTTACACTCATTTTACACAACCAGTGAATGATAAGGTGTTGCAAGTTATATTATTTTCTCCCAGTTAACCACCTTTAGGATCTGATTTTCAGAGGTTCTGAGGACCTACAACTTTTGCTTGAGGATAGCAGTACATATCCTCCACACACCTGAAAAATCAGGCTTTTAATGACTAATTTGGGTCTAATCAGGGGTGGAATTAGGGGCATTGGGGATACCAGGCTTGGGGGGCATCAGGCTTGGGGTTCTGTTTTTGCTGTTAGTGACAAAAAGGGAAATAGAATGTTTGAAGTAAAATGTTTCAGGCATTCCGTATGTGGATTCATTTTTCACTAACCTCCTAGAATGTTCTGGACCTTTGTAGAATCTCATGGAACTTTCCAGACTTTCTGAGAACTACATTTTCCTTGAACCTCCTAGAATGTTGTCAGCCATGCCCTTAAGAGTATATAAGAGGCGAGGCATCGCCAGTCAGTCTCATATGACAGGGATAAATCATGTACGCAAATCATGCATCAAAGCTGTAAAATGGGCTGTAAAGTTGGTAAAAAACCAATGCAATAAAAAATAAATTATTCAAAAAACTTTAACAAATGGAGGGGACACTCCTCGCCTATGGTGCTATTTGATATAGGACCGGCCCCGAGTCTAATTATCTCATCAGTTATACACACACACAACTCCCATTGAAAATAATGGAATAATTGACACCTGCACTGTTGTAATTCACATCAGAATATACAGAATAATAGAATTAGACCCAGAATGTCTAAATCAGTCCAACCATAATGTTTGCATAAAAAACCCACTCATACTAAACATAGCGTGTAGGGTGGGGGAGTTAGCCAGTCAATAACTATTTGATGACTTAATTAAAACAAATCACAACTTTTCCAGCAAAGAAATGAAGTTCTCCATGCCACTTGCTGATTAGTCAAAAGCTGGAGCGAACGTTTCCATTTCAATTAATTAGATTGGCAATGCAATACAGAAGTAGCGCTAAATGTGAGAGGTTCACATCCTCTCAGCTGTGAAAATGACTTGTATTAAAATAACAAACTTCAGACTGAAGGCCAAAATCCACATGGCAGGAGCTCTAAAATAAAAAGCAATGGGCATATTTGTTCCATCTGCTAATGTATCCTGCTTTGCGGAAAGGGTTGTCTGCTCTCCCGTGTTCAACAGTTAAGCGCTAATTAGTAACGGAAACTGGTAACAAAATTATAGTAGATTCCAAAGTGCTATTGACTGTAACATAAGTTTCACACCCTTATGACACTGGTTATTTGTTGTGTTTATTTATGCAAGGACATATTGCTGTTTTAGCAAACAGTGGCTAATGGGAAATGCAAGGTAGGTGTGGTTGTTGCTGTTCCTTGTTGCTTCAAAAATTCCCATTGCAAAGGTGTGAGGGGCATCACAAGGAAGGGATTTGAAATAGCAATCATAGACACACTAATAGCCAGAATAGGGTCGTCTTTTTATTTGTACATTTCTAAGTCTAAAATCAACATGCACCTGGAAGATGTGACAACCCCACGGAGTTCTTGACTGATTAATTCAGCAAGGTGCATTGGGGATTTACATTCAGAGATGCAGCTCCAAGAGGCCATAGTAGATATTGCTGAGAGGAAATATTCGCAGAGCAATGCAGTTTCAGTCAACCAAAACCGTTTGTGAATCCAGCTTAAATTCAGCAAATAGCTTCGTTTTCAAAATGAAACATTTCTTCTTTTCATTTCAAAACAACATTTCATTTCAAAACTTTGCTAGATTTAACTTTAAAAAAGGGTAAAAAATCATCCAAAACCAAAATGAAACGTTTCATTTGATCTGAAACAATTTTTAAAAACATCTACAGCACAGAAAAATCTTACCCAACTCTAATTGCAAATAGAGACAGAGTGATTCCTATTCTTCATATCCCAACTGCAGACCCAGAGAGTGGTGGAGATTGGAGAAAAGAATTCTTCCTTCAGTCCTCTGGAGAGCATGGCTGCTGTGCTATTGGAGGACTTCTGCCTGTCATTACTCAAGCTCCCTTCCAAGTAAGGGGAGGAATGTTGGTTAATAATGCAGAAGTGCCTAAGGCACTGGATGGGGTCTCAGGAGATCTGGATTCATTTCTGCCTCCTCCACAGGCTTCCTGAATGTCCTGGGGCAATCCTTTCAGGGCTAAATTCAGAACTTCAGAGGTACAGCGTCTAACTTTTTGGCCCCTTGCTGCCTTGTGGAATTCATGATCATGAGTCAGGCACCCACTCTCCCTAAACAATGCACAAGGAGAATTAAGTGCCTAAAAAAGAGATTCACAGAAGCATGCAGAGCAGCGAGCCATATAAGCTAGTCAGTAGGACATTAAGTGGACAGGAAAGGCACCGAAGTGCTGCCCCTAAAAAGAGGGTTAAGCACTTAAGTCCGGACTGGAGGGAAGTATCTATCTCTGCTCAGGAGTCACAGCCAGGAATCCTCTCCTGGAGGTAGGCAGTCAAGCCAGGTTAATCATCTTTTCTGGGGAAAAAGTGGTGCTGGTGCCATCCGCTTATATCCTATAGACCAGTGCTTAATGTGCACATGTAGGATATGGAAGACCTACGTTCAAATCCACACTCTGCCTGATGTGGAGCAGAGACTTGAATCTATGTCTTCCCCTTCCCGGTAAGTACCCTAACTAATGGGCTATGAGGTGATCTCTCACAAGCTCTGCAGTTGAGGGGTCTTTAATGAGTTTCAGTGGAAGTGAAAGGATGCTATTTTCAGCCATTGTCTGTGGTTTTACTCTAATTCTTTTCAGGTTCTTATACCACAGTTATCATTATGCTATCTGCACATCTTATACTTTCTCATTTGGGCCAGCTCTGTGCTTTTCTCCCTCCTAGACCGAGAGCTGGAGTAAGCACATCTTCCAATTGTAGGAAAATACAACTAAAAATAATATAAAGGAAGAGATGCAAATTGAATTAGGGAAACAAAGGTGCTCAAAGTGGAGGTCAATCACACAGCCACTGAAGGGGAGAGAGAAAGAACCTGTTTAGATTTTGTGAGGTGGGAATGGGGAGCAACAGTAAATGTTGGCTAAAGAAAGTGAGACGTCTTTAAATAAGCAAATTCTGATAACACAAACATATCTAACTGCTGCCTGTATGTGCGCTCTTGGCTGATGTACACTAAGTGAGATCACCCTTTCTGTTTAGTTGAGTATCTTAATCCACTAGCAATGCATTAAAAACTAAATCCTAATTAACCAATGTCCCAGGGAAGATGTGTAAAAAAGCAAAGACTTTTTAGACTGTTGTTCCCTATTGACACTTCCGCACTATTTAAGAGACCGGAAAGCCTCAAATATCATTTGGAAAACATTTACCTATAACTCTTGAACAAGCCAAATTAGAACTATTCTCATTTGCTCACAATCATCTGTCATTAATTTTTGTTCATTCCCCTTAAATTTCAATATAACACCATTCCCTGGCCATATTAATGATACCAAATTAGGCTGATCACTTTAGAGACACTTTAGCTCATTCTTTTCCATTTGGCACAAAACTGTAGTAACAGATGAAATATTTATGAACACAGATTAAAACCTCCCTGGTTGCAGGTCTGAATGTACTTGACTATAGCTTCAGGGAGTTTTCAATGTTTAGCTAATACTTAGTATTCTGTTTACTTCATTCTTACATAATGTGTGTGATTAAAAATGATTGTATGAAATACCTTCTGCTGGGCTAATACAAACCTGTTGCTCTGTAGTTGAGATGTCTAGGGAGAAATAATTCTTTTTCTTGCATATCAAATTATCATTATTCATATAGTGCCATATAACAGGCAAAGTGTACCAGAAACATCAGTCCCTGATACAAGGTTCTGAAGGCAGGAGAGGCTAAAGTACGATACAAAAACCACAACATGGAATGTGACCTTCATTTGAGACAGGCCTAAAATGGAACCTCCAATCTTGAACTCTTGGGTTTTTTGATGGTGAGAAATGTTCAAATTAAAATTCTTTGATCCAAAATTGCACCTCTCATTCTGATTCCAGGTCAGATGCAAAGAGGAGTAGCTCTTTTCCCAGTTCCAGCCTACACATGGCCAATATATCTATCATTTTGGTTGAAAATCTCATGAGGATAGTCACAGTAATTTTAGCACCATACAAATACAAAAATAAACTAATCTCAGACCATTCAGCCTGGAATCTGAACTCTACTGTAAATCTAATGTAGCTCTAGATGTGACTACAACCTCTTTGGCCCAGCTCTAATCTTATTAGCTGGGACAGTATGTCCAGAGGGGAAACTTGTAGTGAATGGCATAAAACAACTCAAATGAGATTAAGCAAAATATCACAGTGGATTTTCCTGGAGTGAAAGTTACAGATACAGATATTATATAATGACACATCAAGAGAAGGGATTTACCTCAGAAGTGGAAAGCCAGTGTTGACAGGGCCAATTCCATCAGGGTGGATGTAGTCCACTCCCAATAATAGATAAGGAGGTGTCAATTCCAGGAGATGCAAAGCTGCTTTTGTAATGAGCCAGCCACTCCCAGTCCCTATTCAAGCCCAAATTAATGGTGTTAAATTTGCCAGTGAATTTTAGTTCTGTTGTTTTTGTGGATACAGACTAACGTGGCTACCCCCTGGTACTTTACAGCCAGTAGAATGTTTCCTTTACTGCTTATTGTTCCCTGTCCCCCATCTTAAACATAATTTGTGTTTTCTCATAACGTGGAGTAATTTGCATAAGCTGGGTACTCAATGGGGAGGCTGAGAGAGAAGTGTAAAGTTCTGCTGCATTTGGTTCCAGCACAATCTTAATCTAATTGAACTCTTAACCTCTTCTCCTTCTAGTAGAAAAAAAAGGCTCCAAATTCTTGTTTCTTTGTTCAATTGCAAGTCCTTTGGCCCAGGACCAGTATCTTTCGGTGTGTTTGTGCTTGGCACTGTATAATCAGCTTTGAGCCTGATTAAGGCCGTAGGTGCTGCTGCAATATAAATAATGAATGCAAATCAAGCGAGGAACCGGGGAGCAATCTTTAAGGTAATTCTATATGTGAAATGGATGGTTTTATCTTCCTGCTTAAGCCAGTCAAAGTAAGAAATGTAGATGCTTACCTGGAAAGCCATAGTGCAGGAAAATAATAATCCTTTAAGTGATGTTTGCTTGAAAAGCTGTCAGAGAACTGGCACATCATTAGATTTAGAATCTTGCTGGCAATTCTGAATGCCCTAGAAAGTGGTATTTACAGAGTGAGGTCATCCTTGTTTGTGTAGCTGGTCTTCTTAATCTAATACAATAAATCATAACCCAAGCTAAACAATGGCATAATCAAGAATGGTTTAAAATCCAGGTTCTTATGAGAATGTTTTTCTTTATAAACTGAACTGAAAGCTTCATTCATAAATATTCATTTTATTTCCTTATGGCAAGGAATTAAAATAGTTCTTATGTGATAATACGCCTGATCCTAATACATCGCTTAGGAGTCACCTGAAAGCTATTACTTCTCAACCTATACCCTTTCCTCCAGTTGGAATTGGGAACATTTGATAAAGCTGGAGGTGTCGTTATTTACATAGCACAATAGGCCTGCATGACACTTTATAGATATATTGGTGTGGGAGTTCCTCAGAGCTTTTATCATCAAAGTCTAGATTCTCAAGAAATGGAAACTGAGAAAAATACTTTTCAGCAAAATGTTCCTGTTCCTTGGCTTGCACATTTGCTGGCTATTTGTGTCCTTCTATCTGTGACTGAAGACAACATGGTCTAACAAACTGAGCTGAGCACATCGGGCCTGATTCAGCAAAGCTTTTAAAGCCAAGCTTAACTTTATGCACATGAGTGGTCCCATTGAAATCACATGCATAAGTGTTTTGCTGGACGGGGCTGCTGTGCTCAGTTCATTAGACCGTGATGGGGATCATGAACTCTTGAGTTCTATTTGCTCTATCTACCTTTGACTGACCTTAAAAATACTTTGCATATCACTTTACAAACATTATTTAGGTATCTCTCACTGCACCCCAAGTTATCCTCCATTCAACACAAGGGGAAACTAAGCCTCAGAGACCTAACCAAGGTCACTCAGTTTTTGTGTGAGAAAGCCAGCTTTAAACCATGTATTGCCTGACTCAGTCTTGTGCCTCATTCCCCCACCATGTATTGCATATAATCTGCCGCACAACCTGAGGAAGGCCATAGATGAGTGCCTGACTGCCCTCCTCTGGCTATCCAGGCCTGTGGTCTCGCAATGGGAACAATGTGATTTATACAGAGCAAGACTATCAGTCACCTTTTGCCCAAACAAGTAAGCACTATCACTCACACCACATCTGAAATTCACTTCCTTTGTCATGTCAGGCCCCATTTGTCTCAAGGCACTTTAAAAGCAGCGCAACTAGATCATGTGATCTTCCCTGTGAACAGATCCTCCAACATGCATGGGTTATCATCTAAGAATAGTCATATATCACTTAGTTTATGTTTTCATATCACTGTATGAACACTAACCCTTCCCCTCCCTTCTTCTCCTCCCCTGCTGTGAGGTAGGTAAGTAAATTTTATCCCCATCTTATAGCCAGGGAAATTGAGACGGAGAGGTTAACTGCCCTCCCTGAGAGGGTGGGATGGAAGCACTGTAGTTTCATAGTTTCAGAATGAAATTTGGAGTAAATGGAGTAAGACGTCAGTTCTGAAACTGAACTGCAGTGAATCACTTGACTTTCCAAAGCCGTTTTCCCCATCTGTAAAAATGCAGGAAATAGTAGTTATCTATCTCAAAGTATGCTTGGTGATGAGGCACAACTATGTAATGTTTGTAAAGTAGTATATGGAAAGGTACAGTATCAATGCCAATTGGGACAAAAGGTGAGACTAGAACTTGGAAGTGCATGGTTTTGGACCCTCAGTTCAATGTGCCAGACCATGCTGCTGTCACACATGCCTGCAGCTATACACACCTCTGAATTTTCAGCCCCAACTGTTTATTATTGTTGACATGTCTTAATGCAAAAGAAAAAAAATCAAAAATTGAAACTCTAGGAAGTGGGTGTAAAATCACAGAAAATTAAATGGCAAAAATTTAATCACCAGTTTCACCCAGCTCTATTCTGAGTACATGTGACCTGGGTGAAATGGGTTTAACAAGACAACAAGCTTTTGAATATGTTTACAAATACTGCCCCAATTCCTTCATGCCAAAGATCTGAATGAAGCATAAGCTCTAGGACATTTCCCAAGTCTTGTTGATTTATTATCATCATTATTATTATTCATTTATTCTACTAGCATTACTTGTGCCACTTTAAGTATTTCTAGTATACTTCCTACTTTTAATTTCTTTGTTAAGGAAACATATGAAAGCAATTAGTTGGGTGGCTTTTTAGTTCTTTTTTTTAATACAAATGAAAGAGAGGACATTTAACAAAACCCAAAAGAATATAACAATTTAGGCTGGAAGCCATGTAATGATTCAGTATTTGAACAAGAAGTCAATGTCAGACTTGTTTTACTTTAACAAGCAGCACACTGCAGCTTTACTAGAAAGAAATTCATGCTAAGTGAATCTGGAAAGGGTAGAAGGCTTAGTATGGATAAGCATCTGGGCATTTATATGCATTTCTAAACAGTATCTGAATGTCTTGGGTTAAGAGTCCAAGATAAGCTGAAAATCTCACGAGAACAGGCTTTTGCCCCTGGAGTTAAAGGCACAATTACTATGATTGCGTGCAAATTGAGGCATTGCACTGTCTATGGACATTTAGGTACCTGGCTTACTTTTGAATAGGTAATTAATCAATGTATATGCATTATTACAGCAAACAAATGTGTGTTCATAGATACACATATGAATGCACATCTTAAGCCTTTGCGACCTTGGTGCTACCTTCCTATGGTGGTGTATGAAAATGATGCTACCAGCATTATTAACAGGTATATCTTTTATGTGACAGGTATTAGCAGGCCAGATTCTGAAACCTGCTCCACTCCCATTGTGTTGATCAGGCAACACAACGGAAATGAAAACTGCCTGCATCTCCACTGCTGGGGATTCCATTAATGTTTGGCAGAAGCAGGCTGGATCCTGCTATCTTTTGGGGGTGGGCAGGCCAAAGGGAGCCATTGCCAGTTGGTGTTGGTCAGAGAAGACCATAGCCTCCTCTAACTTACATTGGAGCCAAAGCAGAGCAGAGAATCAAGTGGCAAAGTTACAGTGGGAAGAGAAAGTGAAATCTTTCTTACAATGCTTTTTTTTTTTTTTAAATCAGCTGAAATCTTTAGCTCCAGCTCACCAAGTGGTGTAAATTGGTATAGATCTATTCACTTTGATGGAGTTATGCTCATTTTACACCAGCCAAGGATGTAGCTCTTAGTGTTTTTCTTTACTCTTCCCTATTGCTAACAACTTACCTGTTCCATGATCTGCACGTGAAGACAACCAGACTTTAAGAAAACTACTAAATTAGTTCTCCAACGTGCACAGCACTTCAGGCCTGACGAAGTTCGAGTGTCACCTTAAAACCTCACAATAGATATTACTGAAATAAACAATCTTCAAATGCAAAAGATATTAATATTTTATACTTTTTAAGATAAAGTTTAATTAAGACTGTCATTAATCACAGCTAACTCATGCAATTAACAAAAAAATTAATCACAATTTAAAAAATTAATCATGTTTAATCTCAGTTTTAATCACACTGTCAAACAATAGAATACCAAATGAAATTTATTAAATATTTTGGACTTTTTTCTGCATTTTCATATATATTGTATTCTCTGTTCTAATTGAAATCAAAGTGTATATTATTTTTATTACAAATATTTGCAATGTAAAAATGATAAACAAGTGTTTTTCAATTCACCTTGTACAAGTACTGTAGTGCAATCTTTGTTGTGAAAGTGCAATTTACAAATGTAGAATTTTTTTGTTACATAATTGCGCTAAAACACAAAACAATGTAAAAGTTTAGAGCCTACAAGTCCACTCAATCCTACTTCTTGTTCAGCCAATTACTAAGACAAACAAATTTGTTTACATTTACAGGAGATAATGGTGCCCTCTTCTTATTTACAGTGTCACCAGAAAGTGAGAACAGGGATTTGCATAGCACTTTTGCAGCCAGCATTCCAAAGTATTTGTGCCAAATGTGCTAAATATTCGTATACCCCTTCATGCTTCATCCACATTCCAGAGACATTTTGCTTCATGCTGATGACCTCATTTAAAAAAATATGCATTAATGAAATTTGTGACCTGAAACTTCTTTGGGGGAGAATTGTAATGTCCCCTACTCTGTTTTACCTGCATTCTGCCATATATTTCATGTTATAGCAATAATTCAGATGATGACCCAGCACACGTTGTTTCATTTTAAGAACACTTTCAATGCAGATTTTCAAAAAACGCAGAGAAGTACCAATGTGAGATTTCTAAAGATAGCTACCGCACTCGACCCAAGTTAAGATCTGAAGTGCCTTCCGAAAGCTGAGAGGACGAGGTGTGGAGCATGCTTCAACTCTTAAGAGCCAACACTCCAATGTGTAAACTACAGAACCCAAACCACCAAAAAAGAAAATCAACCTTCTGTTGGTGGCATCTGACTCAGATAATTAAAATGAACATGCGTCAGTCCACACTGCTTTGGATTATTATCGAGCAGAACCCGTCATCAGCATGGATGTATGCCCTCTGGAATGGTAGTTGAAGCATGAAGGGAAATATGAATCTTTAGAGCATCTGGCACATAAATATCTTGCGATGCTGATTACAACAGTGCTATGAGAATGTCTGTTCGCACTTTCAGGTGACATTGTGAACAAGAAGCAAGCAGCATTATCTCCTGCAAATATAAACAAATTTGTTTGTCTGAGTGATTGGCTGAACAAGAAGTAAGACTGAGTGGACTTACAGGCTCTAAAATTGTACATTGTTTTATATTTTTGAATGCAGGTTTTTTGTACATAATTTTAATTTGTAAGTTCAACTTTCATGATAAAGAAATTGCACTACAGTACTCGTATTAGGTGAACTGAAAAATACTATTTTTCTTGCTCTTTTACAGTGCAAATACTTGTAATCAAAATAAATATAAAGTGAGCACGTAGACTTTGTATTCTGTGTTGTAATTGAAATCTATATATTTGAAAATGTAGAAAACTGCCATTTATTTAAATATTTTTGGATTTCTATTTTTGTTTAACAGTGTGATTAATCACGATTATTTTTTTAATTGCACGATTAATCACAATTATTTTTTGTAATCGCTTGACAGCCCTAATTTTAATGTTTCTCATCATGGGAATAGATTAAAATAAAAATGAGCTTAACAGAGGTGGGCTCCGTTTCAGCCTCTTTCTGAACCATTCATTTGTGCAACTGATGGTGTGGAAATAACCTCGCTGACAAGAGCTGATTAAGAACTGAAACTGAAAATTGTTAACATAGTTAGTATTAAGATTTGAAACAGGGTCTAGAAAGAATGGCAACAAGAAGCCCATAAAATGTACCAGATAACATCATGCAGAACCTTTCTGGATTTCCATTGGGTCACTTCATGTGAGACACAATGCCACTAGCGTAGCCTTTCGACTGCACTCCATTGACTGTTTAATGTTCGCTGTGAAAGAGAAAAATAGAAAGAATCTGGTTCAATGCAAATGTACAAAAAATAACCTAAATCCTTCCTATCATCCTTGGGCCTGATCCTCAGCTAGTGTAAATCGGTGTAGCACCGCTGAAGTACTCACTGGTCTAGTAGCATAAAGGGGTCTTAGTATTAATGAGAATCAGGCCATAACAGCCTATGCCTATACTTCCTTTGTTTTGTCTATATCACAGATATTTGTTCCGAAGTAATATTCTCCAGAAAGCAAATGCGACCCCTATTTTATCACTGCAAACTTAACAAGTCTTGCTAACTCAGGTCTCAGTCCTTTGGCCAGTCATATCAGAAAGAGAGCAGAATACAATTCTCAGAGGTGATTCTGCAATATTTTCCAAGGCATTTTTGGACAGGTGTTCTTAGGGTGAGGAATTCTACTATGTGTTTCAATGAGATATTTAAATACTCCCTCATTATGTTTTTGAAACTTCTTTCATTTACATTGTCACAGCTTGAGAGCCATACAATGGGCACTTTAATGTGAAAGAGTTCAATTCAGTGTAGATTAAAAGAAGAGAGCATTACTTTTAAAACACCCTAGATATTAAAGCACACCGATGTCCTTCCTTAACCCGAAAACAAGGAGGATAAGGTTGCAAAAAGGGAGCACTTTAAAAAGGACCTTTCAGTGCCCAATTTTTTTTTCTGTAACAAACAGATGTGTGGCCCATTGAACTGACTTCTAAGGGTATCTAGTAGTGCTGTCTTGTGCTCAGAGTTTCCAGAAACAAACCCTTTCTCCTTGTGCTTTTCAGTTTGAGATGAGAGCTCCGAAGTTCATTCTAAACATGGAGGCCATGGATCAACATTCATGTCACACTCCCCATCAGTACCCGTCCTGAGCCAGGGAAGTCATGATCCAACCAGCAGACAAAATTCTGTGATGAATCCTGGTCATGTGCCACCTGACTGAGCATATGCTAAGAAGATTTTAACATGAATCTTCTGCATACATGGCAGTATCCAATGGACAACTGTGTCCAGCATCTGGGGTTTTCTATTTTTAACCCTCAACACTGTTTTTTTGACATTTCTTAATGGTTCACATGCTATCAGGTCAAAGCAATCATGCACAGTTCCCATATTGGACTATACAATAGTTACATTCTTGTGGAGTGCCTTGAACCATGCATGGGAATGAGTCAGTTAATAGGTCCTGTTGATCAGGCTGACAGCAGGGATATTGTTAAGTGCCTGTGGGACAGTTGGTAGGGAAGGGGTGTATTATAAATACATGTAAATAAGCTGTCCAAGGCAGCCCTAAATGTATAGAACTAATATAATTCTATTATATTATAACATAGCAGCAACAGTCCCAGAGTTTCTTCAAGCCCCTGTGAAGTCGTATCCTTTGCACTTTCTCACCCTAAATTTACAAAGGACTAAAAGTCAACAAGGTCCTTCCATTTTACAAGTTACCAATTGCTCCTCTGAGAGATGTGAATTGGCTGCTTTATTATAGAAGCAGCAGGGTCAGACAAGGGGTGCAGCATCAAGGGCAGTGCTGTCTCTGCTAGATGTGAACTTACTGACTGAATAACACTGACCTCCCTGAAGCTCTAAGAACAGAAGGTATTTCCATTAACCACAAAGCAGATAAATTAGCTTTGTTTTCATTGGCAGCAATATGAGGCAGAACCATATAACTAGTCACAGCAGGAGGCAAGAAAGCTGCAAACTGGCTGGCTAGCTGAACATTGTGCTGACCAAACAATCTATCATACAAAACAGAAGATGTGAATGAGGTTTTTTTCTCCTGTTTCTGTATTTCATTTACATTGGAAAGTGGCCAGTTTACCCAGCTACTTTGTCTAGCCCAGTGTACCCGACAGCCCCAACCCCTTCAGCCACAGTTTGCTATAAACCTGAAACATAGTTTCTCTGCCTGTCAAAGGGTGTCCTGATGTTATTAGTGTATTATGTTGTTTTGTTTTTGAGAGTCTAAAGTTCAAAATACTAAGTGACAATAGGCCTTTTTTTCACAACAACTGGAAATCCAAGGTTTCTTCGGTTTATTTTAAATACGGATGACCTGATTCTTCACTGCCTTGAACCCTGTGCAGTCATTAACATCAGATGAATGCAAAGTGGGTGCATAAATGCCACCAAATCAGTTTTACACTGACCTTCCCTGGTTTTGACTATGCGAATGCAAAACAATGAAGAATTAGGCCTAAAAGGCCAAATTTTATGCTAGTCCAATGTAGATCCAGGGTAACTGCATTCAGTGGAGTTAATCTAGGTTTATAATGGAACAGATAAGAACATTCTGAACCTTGATAAAATTTAAACTGGGTGCTAGTTCGGACATGGCTGTAAAGCAATTATTTCTCATGTATGGCCCACTAATGACCTCATGCTCATCTTTGGATTCTAGTAAATAATAAGGAAGAACCAAAATATTTTGTGAAAGCCCAGAGGAACAAGGTTGCCAATACTAGGAATTCAGTGCTGTCTTTAAAATCAAGTTATCTGTAGCTTTGCATCAAATCTGAAAATTAGCAGTGCAATGTTATTACATCAGTGAAAAGTTCTGATCTGCTTTCGCAAACATGCACATGAAAATGTGCAGGGAATAACAGCCAATGAATCTTTATGACATGTAGAAGTATCATTCCACCTTTAGTGAGTCGGGTAATAAATAAAAGTCAAGTGAAAAGAATAAAACAATAAAAAGAAATGAGTCTCTTGCCAGAGTTCTATAAATGTCAGAACCTTGGCCATCAATGCACCCACTGTAAACACATGTCAAAAGTGATTTGTGACTATAATAGGGAGAAGGAAGTTGTCCAAGTCTGTCACTAGAAGAGAAGGCTAAGAGAGCCAATCTATGCATACATGTAAGGAAACAAGAGGATGAACAAGTTCTTGCATATGGACTGCACTGTCCCAGAGCAAGGCGGGAACCAGCTTTTGACTCTGAGGCCTGGTCTACGCTGGAGGGGGTAGTGGGGAATCGATCTGAGTTACACAACTTCAGTCAACGTACTTAGAGCTACTTATCGTGGTGTCTTCGCTGTGTTAAGTTGACAGCTGACACTCCCCTGTTGACTCTGCCTATGCTTCTTGCTCTGGTGGAGTACTGGAGTCGATGGGAGAGCGCTCGGCGGTCGATTTATCATGTCTTCACTAGATGCTATAAATCGACCCATGCTGGATCAATCACTCTGGAGGTTAGTGTAGACGTGCCCTGAGAGTCACAATTTGTTTCCTGCTTCCTCCTCACTCCTGTGGGATAGCATGCAGGAAAAAGGGTTGGTGCAGATGGTTTCCTCCCCTGCTCTGATACACAGGATGGCACATTGCAAGACAGAGTCAATCCTCAGCCTTTGAAGCATCAGATAGGCCACAGTTGGATATGGGACACCTGATGGAGTGTAAAGTGCTCTGAGATGGTGTGTAGAATCCTTTTCCTAGATTCCTGGCTGGTGTGTCTTGTCCACGTGCTCTGGATCAAACCGATCACCAGATTTGGAGATGGGAAGGAATTTTTCCCCAGGACAGAATAGCAGTGACTCAAAGGGGAGGTGCCTCACCTTCCTCTGCAGCCTGGAGTGTGTGGCTTGCCAGCTAAGATCTGTTAATCATATCTCACCTAATCAATTCCCTGTCATTTTAGGGGCCTCAGGCCTTGGTAGCTCTTCGTCTTTCCTGTTTTCTGTTTCTTGCACACAACAGTTTGGTCTCCTGAGGACTGAAATGCTTTTGACTATTTAGAGTCATTTGGCTCAGCATAGGGGCATCTGGGTGAAATTCTATGACCTGTGATATACAAGAGGTCAGATTAGATCTGATAGTCCCTTCTGGTCTTAAACTCTATAACTCTATGAAATCTATGAAGCCCATTCCCTGCCTCTGCCCACCTACCAGTGAGGGAGGGGCAGTGTAGCTCAGTGATATGAGTAGCCCCTGAAGGGATCCTTAAATTCCCTCCCCCCCTTACTTCCATGCATGGATGCATAGGAGAGCTCATAATTGATCATTGCTGGCCAGATTCTCAATCCTCTTCTGAGGTCCCTTTACACATAGCAGAGTTGCTGAGGATTCCCTCAGCAGAGTCATATTTCCTTCTACCTCTTACTGTGGCCTAGGAAGCAATGTGTTCATCTAGCCCCAGGTAGGTAAGCTATCCTGAAACCTGATTCAGTCATTGTTGAAAAAAGATATTGCCCATCTCTAGAATTCACACAACATAAATCAGGTTACAATGGCTTTTCTTAATCCACATTTCCATTTTAAGGGTTTTTTTCCCCATTTTCTGGTCACAGTTTGGTTTATGGGTTATTTGTTTTTTGTTTGTTGTACTTATTGAGACCTGTATTGCAATGAAGCAACATGTTACATCTGTGGAACTCTTGTTCTCTGCTCAGAGTAATTTGAGTTCTCAAGCCTAAATTATTAGTTGACCGCAGTGAAACAATTCCATGTGATTTCTGCTTTGTCAGTCTATAAATTTGTTTTGCACATGGGACTTCATGTTTGTCTTCATACTTCTGCTCTGATCCGCTGCCACCCAAATAGCTTCATGGGTGTTTTATCCATTTACTTCTTTTATTGCCAAGATCTTAGAGTTCCCTGAGTTTCAGCATAGTTTCACTAGAGATTAAACTGATCATTTTCAATTTTTGTAGGAAAACATATTTTGTTCTAAAGAAAACAGCAATTTGGAGCCACTTCCTAAACTCCTGCCTCTGGAGAATGATGTGGCTGCTTAGAATTCTGTACAGATCAGCCTTTGACAAGTCTCTATATTTTAAATTCACTCTTTAAAAATATTTTAATGTGGATATCAGTGCACTGATCAATGTAGTATTGCTGTAGGCCAGATCCCACCTAAGAAATATCTGCAAGTTGGAGCCATGAGGAGGCACAGAGTGCCTGGGCTGTGATGCCATGGGTATCATTGCCTCTGCTGAGAAATCTCCTCTGTGGTGGCTGAGTAACATCTATGTGCACCAGGAATTGAGTCTGTGATGGTAGGGGATGAGGGTAGGGGTAGAGGGCAGTTTCCTCCCTGACTGAACTGTCCAGCTCACAGACAGTGTCCCTGACTGACAGCTCTAAAATGGAGACAATTTGTTCCATCAGACTGTAGTACAATTCCAGTCCCAGCAAGTCATGGGAGGAGGAGGCAGGGCTTGTAGGGTTACCCCCTCAACTTGCCAAAAAGCCTTTTGAGTTGCTACTCTGATTTTTCTCTCTCTTTCTCTCTCTCTCTCTCTGTGCAGAGATTGATTTTGGTTTTGTCCTATTTCCATCCATAAAGCAAATGTAGTTCCCCCTCCATTTCTCTTCCCTCAGGCTAGGTCAGCCAGGTAGTGGGCTATATAGCATGGTGGTTCCAGGCTATAAGGTCTCTGAGTGCTCTGAGTGGGCACTGTGGCTCCAAAGTACCTTCAGGCTGTGACTGTTTGTCATAGTTTAATCCTAAAAGAGATATTTTTAAAAAAATCATTAAAAATAATATCTATAGACCTACAAATAAATCATTTTAAACTAACTTGTTTGGCCTAATAACCTTCATTGGGAAGATAAAATACACCCTTGTAACTGTCTTCACAATGTGTTGTTCAAAGCATATATTAGCAGGAGACAAACTCCCAAGCCTATCTGAAATCCTTCAGATCTATATCAGCTCAATAATAAAGGGCTTTTTTACAGTCTGCCCCTAAGGCCATAAATCAGTTCTTTGGAGAGAAGACATCCACATAAAAAAGAGCTCCTAGGGTGGACCAAACAGAGCACACAATTATGCTGTATGCGGATGATGCTGATGCATTTGTATCTAAGGCCGAGGTTACCATTGCTAACTGTCTAACCACCATTAATAAGTTTGGACACTTCTCAGGATAGAAGATTAATTGAGGATAAATCAGAAACCAGAGGTATTAACATATATGCCTAAAAAGGCCTTTTCTCAAATTGAGACTTTCAGTGGCAATCCTCTTACATGAAATATTTAGGAATACTGATTCCTGATAATTTTCAGAACATCCCTGAGATAAATATAGAAACAATTATTGCCAAGTGGCTAATGACTTTGAGAGAACCTCTGTTTGTGGGGTTAAAATTTATATAATGAAAATAAATGTATGTCCTGAGGGGTTTCCCTATTTCTAGTCCTCAAACTTATTTTAAAAAATCCAATTCTTTTCAGAACATTTCTTGAGGGTGCAGGTAAGAAATCTAGCCTGGCTCTGTACAAACTACAGCTCCCCCTCTTTCTGGGGGGATTTTGTTTTCCCAACTTGAAAAATTACTATATCTCCTTTTTGTTCACCAGGCATCTTTGTGCCCGATAGCTATGACCTCACAAACCCCAGCCTAAGTTCAGAGTGAATGAGAATTGGTATACTGTGTCCCCTTTTCAGGCATTGTAGGATCAAATTCTTACATATTTGATGGCTCCAGAGCTCACTGTGAGGTACGTTTGGCTAGAAAGTTCTGCTTCCATCCATTCCTCCATGCAGAGGCAGTCCTATGGAGCAATCCTATCCTTAAAACTGATGGCAAAACCTTTATGTGGGGGGAGTGAATGGAGAAAGAGGAATTACAACTAGGCTGCAGCCAATTGACAATGATACCGTTTGTTGATTTTCAGCCACAATTTGGCTTCCCGTGCTCCAGAGCATGGAAATATCTTCAATTAAGGCATTTACTTCATATTTGGATTGGATGCAGGGGGAGCTCCAGAGTCTCCAGAACTTTATTATTTTGAAGGAAACTTCCTGAATTTACTCGGCCAGTGGCTTTGCTGGCCTAAAAATCTCTGCCAAGGATTGATAATTTGAGAGTTGATTGGGATAGAGATTTGGGCACACCACTCTCTCTCAACCAGTGGAATACAATTGTATCTAATGTTTAAAAAGCAAATATAGATCAGAGACTACAGTTTATTCATCAAAAGGCACTTTCAAATATACTGGTCCCTAGATAAGCTAATGGTAGTGGGCCTCATCCACTGTGGGAAATGTAATTTCCTTGGTGCTACATCAGCTCATATGTTTTGGAAGCGCCCCATATCAAGAATTTCTGGTATGACGTGAGTCAAAGGACCAATTTGACATTGGATGCTAAGTTGGAGTCCTCCCCTTTAAGTCTCATTCTTGGATATATTCCTGAGTTTACCTGATAACAGGGTGCTGAGGTTCCAACATGTACCTTTTGTCACTAAATAATTAATCCTGCAAAACTGAAAAAGTCAATTCCCACCGAATGTTGGTGCCTGGCTCAGTGATATGGCTGACCTTGCAGCTAATGAATGTCTGGCATTCCTCAGAAAGGTAATGCCTGAAAAATGCACAGCAATTTGCGCTGACTTTTTAGAGGGCTATGACTAATGTAGTGTCTGAAGAGAGATATGTGGCTTCTCCTCCTCTGCCTATATCCTAATGACAAAGTGCCCGATATTTTGGTATATTTGTTGTATTTGGAAAAATTAATTTAAAAATTAGAAATAAAAAACCCTCACAGCTCCCTGCACTTTTTTAGATGTTTACTAATTGCTTTCAATGATTGCAAAAGACGTACCAGACTATGAAGTTGGCTCCAAGAAGGTAAGAGTTTTCAGCTCACTTTTAAGATGCCACAGGATAGAGTAAAATGTAACACTTCATCTACACAATCCTTGGACTTCACCAGTCAAGACAAGTAGTGTAGTGGTCACTGAAGACTAATTTTGTTCATGGCCCAGTATGAGTACTTACAGTCTTGAAAGCTCTGTTAGGCAAAAAATCCAGGATACACACCTAAACACAGTAAAAAAAATGTTTTCACCAAACAAGGACGCTCCACCAGAGAAGCAGATCACATCATGGAAAGGACCACTGAGATACTCCAAGAGAACATGCTTCCATACAGGAAAAAGCCACCCACTGGCATCTATGCAGGGTATCATCAAATATTTAGAACCATATTTGATGGGGACCCTATGCTGAAAGAAATCTTTCCTGAAACCCCTGTTCTGGCCTTCAGAAAAAAGCAAAAACAAAAAACCTTGCCAAGCTCATCATCAGAAGCAAGCTCCCCACAAGCCAGGACACACTGACTCTAAGTGGCACTAGACCCCGCCAGATGCAAAAACTGTAGATGTGTCTCCACCACTGTGATGACTAACACTCCTCACAACACACCTTTCAAGATTTGTGAGTTCTTCACATGCTTATCATAACATGTAGTGTACCTCATCTGGTGCATCAAATGCCCCAACAACTATGTGAGTGAAAGCAGAAAATCCCTATACTCTTGAATTAACTCACACAGAAAAATAAGACCAAAAACGACCTATCACTCATGGGCAAACACATTTCACAAAGCGATCACACTATTTCTGACCGATCACTCCTCATCCTTGAAGGAGACCTGCATAGCACCTTTAAAAGACTAGCCTGGTAACTTAAATTCATAACTATGCAGGACACTAAAATCATGGTCATAACAGAGACACTGGTTTTATGGATCATTATAAAGTTTGTAATACACCCTGCTATGTACTACTCTCTCTAGTCCTACGACTATAGAGGTCCCCGCTTCATTTAAAGTGGTCTTCTACAGCATGTGTGAACCACATTTATGCTTCACAATCTGTGCCATCTTGTATTGAGCTTGAACACTGGTTACCTTCCCCAGACCTGAAGAAGAGCTCTGAAGTTCAAAAACTTGTCTCTGGCACCAACAGAAGTTAGTCCAATAAAAGATCACACCCACTTAGTATCTCATGGCTACAGCAAAGCTGCAAACTGCTAGGCAAATGCTTTTAAAAAAAACTTAAGTAAACTTTTTGTTCCTCTCACCCCTCTGTAATATGGAATGCTTGCCAGCTTAAAGTTATAATTATTGTGACAAAGTTCCTCCTCTACCTTAGTGGATCCTGCGCTTATTGGCGGATTTGTTCACCTCAGTGATCTTCCCCTCTTGTGGAACCCACAGTCTGGGTCAACTCCTCCTGTGTCTGATCAGGAGTTGGGAGGTTTAGGGGGAACCCAGGCCCGCCCTCTACTCCGGGTTCCAGCCCAGGGCCCTGTGGATCGCAGCTGTCTATAGTGCCTCCTGTAACAGCTGCATGACAGCTACAACTCCCTGGGCTACTTCCCCATGGCCTCCTCCAAACACCTTCTTTATCCTCACCACAGGACCTTCCTCCTGGTGTCTGATAACGCTTGTCCTCCTCAATCCTCCAGCAGTACACTCTCTCACTCTCAGCTCCTTGCCTTCTTGCTCCCAGCTCCTCACACATGCTCCTTCTCCTCTGGCTCCTCCCTGCCTGACTGGAGTGAGCTCCTTTTTAAACCCAGGTGCCCTGATTAGCCTGCCTTGATTGGCTGCAGGTGTTCTAATTAAAGTAGCTATCTCTACTGCCTTCTAGAAAGATCTTAATTGGCTCTAGGTGCTTTGATTAACCTGGAGCAACTACCATTTGGTTACCAGGGTACTAGGGATTTGTTTAGCCTGGGGCTAACATACCTGTTGCTCAGTACTTTACTGTAGCCATCTGGCCTTGCCCCATCACACTGTGTAAAGTTGGGTGGGATTTTCTGAAGTACTCATGCTATCCCCACTGAAGTGAGTGGACTCTCATTTGCCTTAATGGGAGCAGAATTAGGCCACTGTTGCATGCTTTTCAAAATCCCACCTGTTACTTTTCCTAGAGCAACTCGTGAGGTTATTTCAGATATAACCCTTTAAAGTCTACATGTTGTGCAGTCAGAGTCCAAAGGTCTGTTGAACACTATTGTAATCTGCAGAGTCGTAGTATAAATACCATTTGAAAACAGGTGATGATCTCTATGCAAAATCTGAATATATAATGTGCTTCTGTCACTAGAGGATTAAGAGAGAAAAATTAAAAACACCCCCTAATTTGCATCTGTTACTTTCTACATACAGTGATTTATTCACAATTAAGGACACTGAATAATGTGCAAATGAAGGAAACACTTTTTGCACAGTCAAATAGGGTAGTTTGTCATTTGGCTATTAGAACTACGTGAAACTAAATAGTTTGAATAAAGCCAAAATCTCAATGTAAAACAGCCCACAGTACCTAATATTGCTTGGTTTTGGATCAAACATTTGTGAAACCGTTAAGTTACACATGCTTTTCCAACAAAAACAATGAACTGGCTCATGATTATTTGAACCATTACCTAGTTTCACCTGAAACACGTCACTGGTAAAAATTCAGAGTAGACCAAAAAGGGTCACAAATCTCAGAGAACTTGGCCTGAGTTTCAGGTTTATAACAAAGCTGAAAAAAGGTGAGTTTCACTTGGTTTTAAGAATAATTACAAATATTTTCAATAGCTCCAGTAATTTGACCTGCATTTTTGAGTTCAACATTAGCAGATGCTAAAATTGCATCTGCTTACATTGCTCATGAAAAAAATGCAGATGCAAATTACATGCACAAAACTGAACATGCAAATGTAGAGACTGTATTTGAGGCACTTAAAATTTGGCACTTAGTCCACTCAGTGTGTTAGTAGTAGCAGTACACAAAGAAAGATAGTGAACATAAAAATTGTAAAAAGATGGGGAAATATCAGCATTCTTGGATCAGCAGATGAGTGGACACTTTACATATACGGTATGAGTCATTAGAACAATCCAGACTCATGTTTGTCTCTTGGGCATTGGGCTCAGCTGTTTTTCTCACTGACTCAAAAATATAATTTCTTTGCTTTTTTGTGTTTTTCAGCTTTGCCAAGTGTCTTCCTTCCTCGCTTCTCTGCTCTGTAATGGTCAGTTTGGGACTCACTGTCCTATAATGTTTGTAGTGTGCGATACTTCTTAGTCATCTCTGTAATGGCTTTCCTATAACTATTTGGATTTAGTTTCTGGGAATACAGGCATTTTGGTCGGCTGTTCAAATAGTTGTGTAAGACACACTAGTGAAGGATTAACTTGTTACAACTTCAGTTTGCTGATTTTGTTTGGTGTCACTCTATTTTCCAAACAATACTTGCATGTCAGCTTCAATAAGTAGAACGGGTCTGAGACAAAAGTACTGATAGAGATACCAACTATCTTCAGATTTGAAAATGTTTGGATGTAGAGATTTTTTGTTCAGTCTCACCTCTATCTTTTAATACAAATTTATCTATTTCCATTCTCCTAACAGTTTTTTCTAGTTTCAAGGGACAGGGAGAATATACAAATAGGTGATAGCTTTTATCCTGACACTGAGAAAAGGTGAACATCATTTCTTTTCCCAATAGTTCAGAATTTGCCATTTAAGATTCAAGCTACTCATATGACAAGGCAGGGGGAGGAGATGATACATTTTAAAATCTTAAAGTAATATTATTTTCAATCTTTTATTTCAAATACAATGGTACAGATCAGGGGTCTCAAAGTCCTGGCCCGTGGGCCATCTGCTGCCCGCGGAGGAGAGATGCATGCAGCCATGATGCCGACAATGTCTGCTGCAGGTGCCGCCCCCCACAGCTCCCACTGGCTGGGGGAGAGGGACAGAGATAACATCACTATTCACTGGGCGGAGTCAGCCATGGAGGCAGCGTCATTAGTTGCCGGGCAGAGTCACCCAGGGAGGCAGCATCACTTTTTTCCACAATGAATATAAACAAGTCAAAATACCGAACACAACTATCTGATGCACACCTTGCTACAATCCTGAAGGTTTCAACTGCTCAGTCACTGAGGAAAAACACCAACAAGCTGACAGAACTGAAGCATTCTGGCAAACACTAAAAAATCTCCGACAGGCGAAGAATTCTATAAAGTTGTATGACAGTTTCATTATTTCTAAGAAATTCAAAATAAAAAATACAATATAAATGTTTTCTGAACGCCATCTTCAGTGACATTATTGGCCTGTTGGGGGAATTTGAGTACTGGCACTCACCCTAAGGTAAATTGAGGTTCAGACCCCTGGCATAGATTGTGTCTGTGTGAAATGAGTCTGGTACCTGGAAGTGTTGTTAAGGGAACAAAGGTTGGTTGTTTTTTCATGACTAGCTTTTTCCAATATAAGGAAGTTTGGCACAACAAAATTACCTCGAATGTTTCAATGTGGTGTTTACAATAAGAGTAGATGGATGACTTGTGATTGGATAATTGCATTTAATAATGATTTGTGATGACCTGATTTCCTGAGGTGCTGAACTGCTGAAGTTCCCATTGACTTCAGTAGGGGTTGCTGTTGCTGGGCTCTTCTGAAATTTAGGCCAATTATTTAAACCAGTAATAAATTTACTCTGAAACGATTAAAGCCCAGCACTCACCACTTTTTTATGCTAGTTTTAACAATGACATTTTGTTTTGTGACCTTGTGGGAGTACTCTAACTTCCTTCTCTCCTTAGACATCTTACAAACTCTTCACAAACTTTAGTTTCCCAGCACTTCTGTACACAATAGCCCCTTTTTTGCAGATGGAGCTAGAGAGACATTGGACTAAATGCCAGTGGGGTGTTTGCAGGTGCCAATCCATTGACTATCATTGACTGTGGCACCTTATAGACTAACAGATGTTTTGGAGCGTGAGCTTTGTGGGTGAATACCCACTTCGTCAGACGCAGGTAGTGGAAATTAGAGCATCTGCTCTAACCCCTCAGACAGAGACCAACACCTACAAAATCTCCACCAAGCATTCTCAAATACAATCGCACGGGAATAATGGGAAAAATCAGATCACAGGCGAGGGTGTACGAAGCTCTATGCAAGACAGCCAGAAGAGAACCAACTGACTCACTGGCCATCCGTAGCAGCCCCCCAGTAAACCCTCCAACGCATCATCAGGCGATCTAACACCAATCTGGGAACAATATTCACTACTTACACAGGTTTAGATGGCAGCAAATCCTTGCCACAGAAAGCTGCAAACCTGGACACGTTTTCACAGCAACTCCAGCACCGTACCTAGTAATCTAGTCAGGAACCAGATCCATGCAACAACTCGTGCCAAACTACTGCCACATATCTACACAGCGACACCATCACAGGACTAACCAGATCAGCCATATCACTGGTTCATTCACCTGCACGTCCACCAACTAATATACGCCATTATGCCAGCAATGCCCCTCTGCTATGGTACTGGCGCCAAACTGGACAGTCACTCGGAAGATAAATGGAAATCAGATATCAGGAATGCAATATACAAAAAACCTGTGTAGAAACTTCACCTCCCTGGCCACACTATAGCAGACTTAAGTGCATTGCAGCAAAAAATTCAGGACAGACTTCAAGAGAAATCTGAGAGTTCAGTTCATCTGCAAATTTGACACCATCAGCTCTGGACTAAACAAAGAACTTGAGGCTACCAATTACAGACAGTTTCTCCTCCTTGGTTTTCACATCTCTACTTCTAGAACAGGGCATCTCCCTGATTGAACTAACTCCGGTTTCTTGTTGCTTGCTAGCATATATATACCTGCCCCTGGAAATTTCCACTACCTGCGTCTGACGAAGTGGGTATTCACCCACGAAAGCTCACGCTCCAAAACACCTGTTAGTCTATAAGGTGCCACAGGATTCTCTGCTGCTTTTACAACTCTATTGACTGTAATGGAAGTTGAACCTGCTTACTCTAGGACTAAACGTGGTCTAAAGAGAAATTGTGATTTGCCCAGTGTCAGAAGTGAAATTGCTGTTTCTGGCTCCCAGTCACATGTCTAGGCACTTATCCACATGTAGTCTCCTTTGCAGTCATAATTTTATACAAAAATGAGGCATTACAAGTGCTTCCTTCCATTTAAGTTATGAGGCTCTGTTGTGTTACAGGTGAAGTTTAAGTAGCAGTATACCTAGGTTCAGCCTTGTGTGCATCTCTGTTTTTACTTCTCTCCCTGCTCATATATTCTGTCTTTCTCTCTCTTTCCAGCATCCTAACCCACCCTGGTAAGGTTCTGCCCCTTGCCGCATCAGGCTATGCACCAGTTCACCTTGCCTAAGCAGTTGAGGATTGATCAAGCATTCTTTCTAGCACTGCCCAAGCCTTTTCTACACTTGGCAATATCTCTACCTCAGCAGTTGGTGACTAGCAACCAGTGTAGCACCATTGCTGACCTCTGCATGTAATTTTTCACCAGCAGAGCCAATCAAGGTCTACTTTACCCTGTAATCAGGATAAACTCTGTTGGGTAAATCCCAGTTTACCCTGGGCAACACTTGGGATTTATCTTTGCAAGTGAATTAACACAAGGTAGAGCTTGAGTGTTCCTGCTGGAGCCAATCTCATAATGACATGGCTCAGAAACCAGAAGCAAAGAAAGAGATGTATTATTTAGAAAATATTCTCATGATTTATAAAACAGTTGTGATTTTTAGGGGCCTGGCTCATTATTTTAAAATTATTTTGGCAGTACTGCAGATGTGGGGTTTGAGGGTGCATTGATATTGGGGGGCTGAGGAGGAGTGCATAATTAATTGATGACTCTGTTAACTGAAGAAACAGGGCACAGCAGAGAAAGACAGATGGTGCCAGGCTAGCCGAGTATTTCCATTAGATGTGACATGGCGCTTTAATTTAATCCTTTGGGCATTTGTTTGAACATTTGCTCTTGGTTTATAGGCTCATAGACTCATAGGCCAGGTCTACACTGCGACTTTAAATCGGTTTAATGGCCGATATACCGATTTAACGCTGTATCCGTTCACACGACGTCGTCATTAATATCAGTCTTAAACGGCCTCCTTAAATCGATTTCGGAACCCTCCCAAACGAGAGGAGTAGCGCTAAATTCGATAGTGATAACCTCGGAATTAGGGTTCATGTGGACGGAAAACGACGTTATTGGCCTCGGGCGGCATCCCAGAGTGCAGCACTGACCCTTGGACAGCAATCTGAACTCGCGATGCAGCGGCAGGTAAACAGGAAAGCCCCGCGATACTTCTGAATTACATTCCTGCTGCCCAGCGTGGAGCTCTGATCAGCACGGCTGCAATGCAGTTTTGAAATCGAAAAGAGCTCCGCATAGACGTACGGGAGATACTAGGTCTGATCGCTGTATAGGGAGACAAATCTGTGTAGCAGCTTCCGTTACAGGAACACGAAATGCCAAAGCGTTTGAATAAAAACTCCAGGATACACAGCGCTGTGTGAACAAGCGTAACGGGAGCCAGAGACTCAAATGACGCTACATGAAGGAGGGAGGGGGTACTGAGGACTCCAGCTATCCCACAGTCCACAGCAGTCTCTGAAAATTATTTGCATTCTTGGCTGAGCTCCCAATGTCTGTAGGTTCAAACACAGTGTCTGGCGTGGTTCAGGGAACAGCTGTCCTCAGTTATTTCCCCCACCACACGTGAAAAAAAAGGGAAAGATTGCTGTGCTATGGGCTTGCTCAATGCACTCCCTGTAAGCTTTCTGCTTTTTCCTAATCCCCTCTCTGAGCTGCTTGCTCATCCAACTTGGCCTACAACTCCTGCCCATGGTTTTTTTCCCCTTTCTTGGGATGCAGGCTTCCGACAGTTTCCGCAGCTGCGACTTAAAGTAATTCCAGGCCTCCTCCTCATTGGGTTTTGGCTGTTTTGTTTTGGGATAGCCCTGATTTTTGGTTGCACCTATTGTATCTTGTTGCACTGGTAGTTTTGCTTTCAGCAGCTGTACTGCCTGTGTTGAAAACCTGTATTGAGTTTGGAAAACAATGCTCGGCTGGGTGTGTTCCAAAGAATAAAAATAACGGAGAAATAAACAATGTCATAAAGTCTTTGATTTAAAATTCATGTAAATGAAATGGTGCCAGCCAAACACAGTAATTATGATTCTACACTTGAGCCCACTTGTCTCATTAATATTAAAAAAAGCACAGACAAGTAATAATGTCGTGATCACATTACATCTCTCCCTCTTTTAGGAAAGTCTACATTAAAAGTTGTTTACTGCTAGTTAACTGATTGCCAATTAACTCAAGGTAGTTAATACTCCTTTAAAGGCTAGTGTGGATACTCCCATATGTTTGGTCCAGAATTGTTAACTGGTAAAAAGTGGGAAGGAAACCTAGTATAATTCAGTTCAGGCTAGGGTAAAGCACAAATGTTTGTAGACTGGAATAAACACTTGGGAGTATCCAGACTGGCTTTTACAAATGGGTTAAACTACCCTTAATCAATTGAAGTCATTCTAATGTAGCCAAATGCTTAGGCGTCCACAACAGTGCAGCAACACCAGTTGCTGAATCAGGGTTATTCCCATGTATAAACAAAGTCTAAGTGTCAGCAAGGTCTTCTCACTCTCTCATTTCATAATCACTTCACCTATAACTGAAAGTCAGTATCACATTCCCTGTTGTCCATTCAGATTATACTTGTGCTCTGCAAGAATGATTCTCTCTCTCTCTGTGTGCTGTCATATTTTGAAAACACACTTCTTCTTAGTATACTTTCTCTCTTTGGCTATGGCATGCCTCTGTTCCAGTTCTTCCTCCAGTAGCAGCACATTGCACAGATCCTAACTAAATATTTTGCTTTCTTTCAAAAGGCTCTTTAGTAGATGGTAATTTAGACTGTCACAGACCCTAAATCCATAGATTTTCTGTAATCAAAAATTTGGACAGATCATAGTCTTAGTCTAGCCATGCTCCTGTTTATTTCCAGAACATTTTTCTGCAATGTAAACAATTTTAATAAGTTCAGCTCCCAAATTGGCTGTGATGGACCACTGAATGAAACAGCTTTACAGTTATATTTGATGGTGAACAGCCTGAAATCGAAATCAAACTGTGAAAATCAAACACAAGAAACGGCAATACCAGTAAAGTTTTAACAATATGGTCACATGTCCCCCCCATACGGACTTTTTAACCAAGAATAATCAGGCAACAAAAAGTAATGTGTTCATATGCTCCTCATCCATATGATAGTCACAATAAGATACCAACTTTCTATGCACAGCGTGTTTCAGAGTGCAATTATTTTTCAAACAGATCAAGCTATCTGCTCTTGTATAAGCCAGTTGGCAGCATAACAAAATATCAGAACAGGTTAGTAACTTCTTAAGACATCTTTTCTGATTTTCTTACTTACAGATGGCAAGAGAAAAATTATAGATGGGATTTATTTTCAAAGGAGCCTAAGGAGTTAGATGCCAAAATCCTATTGTGTAGCCCAGAAAGCAGGAGTTTGATAGTAGATCTCCTGGGATTTGGCATCTGTATCTCAGTATGACCTTTAGCAAATCTCTTAAGCTTTGTTTCCCCAGTAGTAAACTGTTGATTATATTGTCATTATCTGCTCTGTGTTAACAGCACTGCATGTTATGGCTGGTGGTACAAAACAAAAACAGACAATAAAATGAAATAAAACAGGAATAATATCCACCTTTCAGGATAATTGTAAAACTTAATTAACAAAGGGGTGAGAGGAAGCTGCTGCCTTGGATTGCAGTTGTCTAAGTGACAAAAAACAAAGAGTTAGAAATAAAAATTGTCACTTTTCCTCATGCCAGAGAGCTAACAGAAATGCCTCAAGGATCCATATTAGAAGCAATTTTAGGTACTGTGTTTGTTACTGATAAGAAGACGGGAGTGAATCATGAGATAGTTGGATTACAGATTGCCTAAACTATCAATGTGGGTAATGGGCTTGCAACTGCTGTTTGAAAAGCACTCTGAATATCAGTAATTATTATTTAATGAGTTCCATTAGTATGATCGACCCTGTATAATTAATATCTTCCTCTATTGTATACAGGGTTAATCATAAAGATGGAACTCACTAAATAGTAATGACTGACAGTCAGAGTGCTTTTCAGATAGAGGTTGTGACTCTGTTACCAAATTGGTAGTTTAGGTAATCTGTAATCCAAACATTGTGATCATCTAGTCTGACCTCCTGTATAAGCAGGAGCCATAGGACTTTCCTGAATTAAATCCTGTTTGAACTAGAGCAGATATTTTAGAAAAACAACCAACTTGATTTAAAAGTTTCCACAATCCTTGGTAAATTGTCACAAAGGTTAGTTGTTTCCCTCACTGTTAAAAGTTTGCACCTTATTTCTAGTCTTATTTTGATAAATTAAATAGATCAAGCTCCTTAAGTCTTTCATTATATGTTTCCAATTCTTTTGTCATCCTCATGGCCCTTCTCTGAACTCTCTACAATTTATGAACATCTTTCTTAAAACGTGGACACCAGAAGGGGATGCAATGCTCCAGTAGTGGTCATTCCAGTGCCAAACACACAGGTAATATAACCTCTTTACTCCTACATGATAGTCCCCTGTTTATACAAATGATTGTATTAGCCCTTTTGGCTACATCCTCACACTCACTGCTTCTCAGGACAGAGTCCCCCATACTGTAAGTATGACTTGCATTGTTTGTTCCTAGATGTATAACTTTACATTTGGCTATTTTCAAACACATATTCTTTGCTTCGCCCCAGTTTACCAAGCTATTTTGATCACTCTGTATCAGTGACCTGTTCCCTTCATTATTTACCACTCCCCTAGTCTTTGTGTCATCTGGAAACTATCAGTCATGATTTTGTTTTCTTCCAGGTTATTGATAAAAAGCATAGGCCCAAGAACCAATCTCTATGGGACCCCACTAGAAACATACCTGCTCGGTGATTATTCCCCATTCACAGTGTCATTTTGAAACATGCCAATGAACCAGTTTTTAATCCATGTAATGTGTACCATGTTGATTTTGTGTTGTTATAGTTTCTTAATCAAAATGTTGTGCAGTACCAAGTCAAATGCCTTGCAGAAACCTAAGCATATTACATCAATATTATTTTCTTTATTGAGCAAACTTGTAATCTCATCAAAAACAGATATCAGTTAAGATTGATAAGATCTATTTTCCATAAAGCTGTGTTGATTGGCATTAATTATATTGCCCTCCTTTAATTCTTTATTAAACTAGTCCTGTATCCACCATTCCATGATTTTGCCCAGGAATCTGTGTCAGGCTAACAGGACACTAATTACCTTGGTCATACTGTTTATCCTCCTTAAATATTGGCACAACATTAGCTTGCTCCCAGTCCTCTGGAATTTCCCTACTTTTCCAATATTTATTGAAAAACAACTTTAACAGTCCAGAAAGCTCCTCTAGCAGCTCTTTTGTAATGCTTGAATTCAAGTCATTTAGCCCTGCTGATTTTAAAATGTCTCACTTCAACCGTGACTGTTTAACATCCTCCTTACTGTTGGAAATGAAAGTATTCTATCTTCATTATATGATAACCTTTTTCTGCCTTTTTCCCAAATACAGAACAAATATTTATTGAACACTTCTGGCTTATTAATTGATGATTCTATCATTTTCAGCTAGTAATGGACCAATAACATTGTTTGGATTTCTTTTATTTCTAATGTTCTTAAATAAATCCTCCTTATTGTCCTTAATTCTTAGACTTCTCCTTATGTCCTTTTGTTTCCCTTATACGTTTTCTACAATTCCTAGCTTCTGATTTGTATTCATTACTATCCACTTCCCTTTCCTTCTCTTTTTAAGCTGGTATCACTTCCTCTCTAGAAGCACTGTGCAAACATGTAATAAAGAAGCGTATCATCAGAGAAAATATGTGAGGAAAACAAATAGTGGGATGGTGAATAGTGTGGAAGCAAGGAGAAAACAAGGTAACTGTAAAACAGCTACAGTTGGCATAATAAGCCACAGTGTTAGCTAAACCTTTCAGCACAGCATTCATGAAAGAGAGATGGAGGGCCAGAAAGGACCTTAAGTAGACATCTAGTGTATACATATATACTCACCCTCTTCTGAGGCAAGGTTAATATATCTAGACCACACCTGACAGACGTTTGTCTAACCTATTCTGAAAAGCTTCCGATGACAGGGATTCCACAACCTCCCTTGGTAACCTATTCCAGTACTTAACTATTCTTACAGTTAGAAAGCTTTTCCTAATATCTAAGCTAAATCTCCCTTGCTACAGATTAAGCTGAATACTTCCTGTTCTACTTCAGTGGATATGAAGAACAAATTATCTCTGTCCTCTTTATAACATCCAGAACATTTTTGAAGACTTTTATCAGGACCCCCTCCCCCTTCATTTTCTTTTCTCAAAACTAAACTTGCCCAGTTTGTTAGCCTTTCTTCATAGGCCATGTTATCTAAAAATTTCATCATTTTTGTTGCCCTCCTCTGGGGTCTTTCCACATTTTCTTAAAGTGTGGGACCCAAATCACAACACAGTACTCCAG